>NC_062569.1:96558054-96861110 GCF_022837055.1 Prionailurus viverrinus
TTTTGGAAAATTATTTAAAGTCCTGGAAAAAAAAAAAAACAACATAGGTAGGTGAGGCTATAGCCTAATCATGCCATGTAGCTTTACCAACTACTATAGTTGATCCCGAAACAGAATGATCACCATTCTTGAAAGAACAAGGCACTGTTATGGTAATCAAATAAAAAGGACTTTATTCGTTTCTAAATATGTAGCTGTTAGTTCCAGCGTTTAGAACTAAAAGAAAAGCTTGACATACTTTTCTCCTGTCTTATGAGCAAGTTTAGGGGAATGTCAAGCCTGTCCCAGAATAAGTTTTATAAGCGGAGCATTTATAGTGTTCCCTGAATTTGCAACAATATCAGTACTCTTCTCCACATCTCATTCCACCTGTAAAACAGGGCTTAAATTTTATTTAATTCATGCCTTTTTTTGGGGGGGGGGGCTAAATGGAGACAAAATGGTTTTTAACTTTCAACAGGAGAAACGTTAATTGTGCTCTCACCTTTTGGTGGAATTGTGCTCAGTGAAGTACCAGTTAGGCTGAGCTGGCTCTTCTTAGAAGAAATGGACCCTCCTCTACATTCAGGCCTGCACTTCCTCCCTGCCCATTGTTTAGATCAGCACCCACTGAGGCACATAGTACTGGTGTGCATGCCATATTCCAGCCTAATCTCATTGACTTTCACATTGGCTGCACTTGGCCAGATGCAAAAACAAGTTCATGCCCACTTACTTAAAAACGGGGTTTTGTTTGTAGGTGCTACAATCAGATATAATGTGGTCACTTTATCCCTATTCTGTTCTAAAATTCTACTTCACTGTCACAGAGTTTATAGAAAGGGAAACTTGACACAAACAACATGGGAAAAGCACAAAGGCCTGAATCCTATAGCTACCACAGTTAGGGAGATAACAAGAGATAGCAACTTCCTTTTAAAACCAGGCATCGAGGCTATGGGCTTAACACTACAAACTCTCAGCCCATGGATGAGGATCAAGCTGACTCATAAAATGCATCCTGTTCAGTTTGCAGTCCTGTTGTTTCTCAAATGGCCTTCTCTGGCAAGAACTGAGCCTGGGAAGGAAAGCCACATGTGAACACTGGGCGGGGCCGACAGAATAAGCCTGCATGTGAGCAGCTGCAAACAATCCATTTTAATTCCAAGTCAGTGTTTAAGGACCCTGGGTGTTATGGTTAGAGAGATGGAAGGGGGGGAGGTTTGAAGTAAAAGTGGAATTAGATTTGGCAGGCCTGTATTTTCCTACGGACTGTGCTCAATTCTTCTAATCATAGTTATTATGAATGTTTCTCTCCAATTTATTCCTCATGTCACTCTGTGCTTTCATGTTCTCCCCACCATCTGCTAGTCGAGGGTATAGAGAGTAGTTTTTGATCCTACAAATAATAAGTTGGAAAGGTGATTACTCTTTAGCCATATAAACACGTACACTCGAATATCCCTGGCTTTTGCCCACAGGGCCAAACAACTGGGCACATTGGACAAAGGTCAGAATTATGTGAAGTGTGCAGTAACCTTGGTCATAATCATGTAATTTTCTAAATACAGATGTCTGAGTGTATGTGTCACAGAATTATCTACAGCTACGTGACCCTGGGCACTTGCCTCCATTCTCTGGGTCTCAGTTTCTCCTTCAACAAATCAGGCATAATTCCTCAGGTCTTCTCCAGGCATTCCATTATCATTTGCATAGTTAACTTGTTAGCAGGTCATTTTTACAGCGGGGATCAAGTGCAGAAATGCAAAGCAAAAGGATATTTGATTAATTTGGACCATTTTCCTGCAACGTTTATCCTATTTGTTAAGACACTAAATATAGCCACCTTCCCTTGTTTGATTCTTTAGTTCACTGCCCATAATCTAGGCTTTCTGTTTTCTCCCATTCTTAACCTCTGGAAGCATGTGTATGTTTTCTATTGGGGTATAGATTGCACCATAATTAAAATTGATGTGATAGCAGGGACCATTTCTATTTGTCTTTTATTTTCTGAAAATTCTGTTTTAGCTGAGATAATAAAGTGCAATTCTGATAAGAATGAGTTTTTAAAGCTTTAGAAAAAGTTTCCCCAAAGCGAAGGATATTAGCTCTGGTATCCTGGCCAAAATCCAAATGAATAATTGCATTGCTCCCTGCTAAATCTTTCCTGTAGTTTTAATTGGAGATGACATTCTTTATTTCTTTACCTCAACTGGTGTCTATTGTTCTTGAGCATCTGTTAAAACTTTGCTGCATTTCACTCCAGTGGAGAATTCTTTGCAGTAGTTAGCCTAGTATTAAATGGCCTCTTTAAATACACCCTATTTGCAGTTTATGTGTGGGCGTGAGCAGGTGTGAGTAGAGACTTAAATACAATGATTTATAAAGTACCTTTGGATCCTGGATAGAAAGGGCAATTTAGACCTGGGTTGTCAGCATTATGTGAAAAACATGCTTCTGTAAACCAGTTACTAATTACACAATTACCTTTGGTGGCACAAGTAAAAAATGATGTGATGCTTTTCAGCAAATTCTAGTTTTAAGTAAGTAATTCTTGGTGACAAATGATTAATTGTATTAAGTAGACTTTACCAGATGCAATTTAGAGTAAGTCATTTTCTAAAACACACTCATACAAACTAATAGATGATAAAGTAATTGTAATCTGTAATAAATTTGTCTCCCTAGAAGGAATTTCATACAGGGGGAAAAAAACTTGTTTATTATTTTCCTTTTTAGAAAAGCATTAAAGTATTTTAACTGTATAAAGAAAGTGTATAGGGTAAGCTGTTACATACAAATGAGGTCAGTGAAGTTTCTCACAGTAAAGTGACATTCTCCCAAATCCTATAAACAAAGATACTCCTGATAAGGAGTAACTTGGGGACTGGTATTAGTTCTGATTTGAGAAAAGTTGCACCTAAGGGACAAATAAAGGCATATGCCACTACTATCATAAAACAGTTCTCCCTGGAATGATAAAAAACAATCTGTAACTCTTCAGTTTTGGGATTGTAAGTTTGTACAGTGATGCCCCGGCTCATAAATCTACTAATTAACTCTTATAAGTGTCCAAACTGTCTTCCAGAACAGGGGGGTACAGTAGACACCATGAAGGATGCAATTGACTCTGCTAAGTTTGAGGGATTCAGAGTTGTGATTTTTCCCCCTCACTCTCAATTAATAAATGATATGGGAAGGTTGAATCACTAGCTCCCTCTCTCCAGTGGGAGAGGTGAATATTGGTGCTTATTTTTTTGTACCAAAGAGGAAGTAATATATTTATATGGGAGACACTTTATTCTAGTTTTAAAAGAGATTTAAATATGCCCTATAAGATCATGGCCCTCTGGCATAATGAGGTATCTATTCACTTTAGTGAGCCCAAATGACAAGTAGACAATCTGGTGAAATAAATCCCCAAATCTTTTCCTCTGTGAAATTGTCATATTCCTAGTTTACATAGACCAACAGGGAGCCTGTGGCTCTGCCTACTTTTAAAAAATGAATGATGTCTACCTTACCAATCAATACGTATCATCAAATGATGAATTGGGCTGTAGTGACCAGGATTGATTGTGGAAACAACTAAAATTAATGGATTAGCTATATCCCAACTCACTGTGCTCTTTAGTATAGGGTCTAATGTAATGTCCAATACAGT
This sequence comes from Prionailurus viverrinus, assembly GCF_022837055.1. NCBI lineage: Eukaryota > Metazoa > Chordata > Mammalia > Carnivora > Felidae > Prionailurus > Prionailurus viverrinus. The sequence continues at coordinate 96,561,698 of NC_062569.1, forward strand.
GTGAACATTCTTGGTAGTATTATTTTATAACTAAATCGGAAAATCTGAGCAACTAGTGGGGAGGGAGAATAGAGAATGTCTTTGGTAGAGTTAACTGCACCCTCAGTAGGCATCTATTAAAAGTAAATCCAGTTCAACTATTTATCCATTGACATTCTCTAAGCTCTCAAGGTGTCGAAAGCTCCAGCTAACTGGACTATCCCAGGAAAAACATTTTTGTATTTGCATAATATTTTCAAAGATGCTCAACTCATCCTGAGCCTGAAGGGATATGTATGTTCTCTGAATATTTTATGTTGCTTTCATTTTCTACAAAGACCTGTTCTAAATTGCAAGATGGAAATGGATGTGCAGTGGATGTTTGTCATGGGCAGTTAGCAGATCTTAATGTGATGAATAAAGTAGAAAAATCCCAAATGTAACTTATCTTATTTGAATTATAATGATCTTGAAAATGATCAATGTTTGAATTGCAGAATGAATTTTCTTTTCCTTATTTGTGTTCCTTCTAGACCATTTGACTTATTCTTTATAATTATAAATAATTGAATATAAAGAGATTCTTCACATGTCATAGATAGGTTTATTCCAGATTTTTTTTTATACTTGAGTTGATGGTTAATAGGTCAGTCAATATTAAGCTTTAAGTTCCTCCTATGGTCTGTTCAAATCCCAGTTGTCTTCTTACTACTGATTTATTCATTTATTCATTCAGCAAATATTCATCCTATGCTTGAGAAGTGCCAGAAACTAATGGTACCAAGAAAAATAAAGCCTAATCCCTATTCTCAATTGTGTTTCAGTTCACATCCTGTTTGGAATTGGTACTTTAGAGGGCCATCACTTTAAAAAACAAACTTTTCCTATGAGATGTTAAAGTAATTCAATTAACATGTTTTTTTCATGAATTATTTCTGAACTAGGGCTCAAATACAGCATTAGGGGGTAATTCAAACTATTTTTCCTTCAAGTGAAATGTAAAATCAAGGTAATCATTTATGGCCATTTAAGATTCCATGATATTTAGCTTTGAACTGTTAGTCTCCTACCAGTTCCCTTTGGGAAATTATATTTCTGTTTTCTATATTTCCTCCAATTTATGAGGCAACCTTGAATTTCTACTCTTCCCTTTTGTACAGAGTTGCTCTTGTTGACTGTTATTATAATGTATTCATAATGTCTACATTTCAGTTACTAGTAAAGGAATCCTGGTATACAGAACTCAAAAAGTGCTTCTTTGGGATATCTGGTGGTATATTAATTATGATGAACTGAGGGAATAGTTCTGCTTGTATAATAGATTCAGTTTAGTTCTTCCCTGATTTCAGAAATAAATATGAGATTTATCCAGTTTAATATGTCTCAACCCACTAGTCAAATTACCTACTCATAGTTACTTTTGATACTATACAGCCCCTGTGGCAGTTAACAAGGCCTTTGCCCTTTACAACACTGTATCAATCCATATATTTAACTTAAAATGCTTTCTTTAATTTTTCTACCTATTTAATTTCTATTTTTTGGTAATATCCATCTCTAATCTCATCTATTCCAAGAAGTCTTTCCTTAATTATCTTATGCCACAGTGATCTTTCCTTATGGTCAATTATCTCAGTATTCTGACTCCATCAGCCTAGGGGAAAAAACAACAGCAACAAACAACCACAAAAAACTCCTTGATACTTGGACTTTGGAACTATTCTCTAGCTATTTTATATTTCATTCACTTTCATCCATCCAATCATCCCTCCCTCCCTCCATCCATCCAACCAATCATCCAACCATCCATCCATCCAGCATCCACTGAATGCTTAGCATGTGCCAGACTTTCTGCTAGGTTCTAGCAAAACAGGGAGGTGGGGGAGCTGTAAAGAACTATATAGTCCAATATGTAACACAAAAAGTAAATATTCACTTTATATCCTGCCCCTGCCTCAGCTCTCAACACACCTAAAAGATGGAAAATAATTCCATCAGTAACACTAGCTCTCCATGGTAAAGATCCTCAGGGATGATTACATGTATTTTAGTAGATTAGAAATGAACAAATTATATTCTTTCTTGCCCCACAGTCTGGAAGTTATAGGATAATAGGGGAGATACCAAGAGCCATTATTCTGGAGTATTTGGGGTACATGTGTGGCTTAAACTAGTCCCTCATATTATTCTGGATGGTTGTGGAAATTGGCTGGGGTTTGTTATGAAAGAAAAGGACATGCCAAATGAAAAAAAAAAAAAGAAAAGAAAAGAAAGGGATGTGCACAAAGACACATACATATTACTAGAGTTACATGTGATTTCCTTTTTGTCTTCATTGGAACAAAAGAAAGATGATACTGAGTTGTTCATAGAGTTCTTTGGAAACATATAGGAGCACCTATCTCAATCTTGGGAAGTGATGTGGCTTGATATTGGGGAAGAGTGTTCATTTGAGCTGACTCCTGACGAATGAATAGGAGTTCACCAATTAGAGTAGAGGAAGGGAAAAGGCTAAAGGGGAAGCCATTACAGTTAGAAGTATTATCATTAGTAGAAGCTTGATTGTTAGTGCATTGAAGGGATCAGGTTATTGCTTATGACCTGAGAACAGGATGCAGGTTAAAAAGTGACAGAAAAGCCAAATTAGGGAATAATTATGGAAGGCTTAAATGTGATGCGAAGGATTTAGGGTATTATTTAGAAAGTCACTGAAGAATTCTGAACATGAGTCAGCCATAATTTTAGAGAAATCCTCTGGTAGAAGAACAGAACATGGATTAAGACTGAGGGCAGGGAGGGGCTCCAGGGTGGCTCAGTCGGTTAAGCTTCCAACTTCGGATCAGGTCATGATCTCATGGTTTTCGAGTTTGAGCCCCATGTGGAATTTCCACTGTCAGCCAGAGCTGGCTTCGGATCTTCTGTCTACCTTCTCTCTGCCCTTCCCCCACTCGCTTTCCCTCACTCTCTCAAAGCTAGATAAGCATTAAAAAAACAAAAACAAAACCCACAAAAAACAGAGTGAGGGCAGGGAAATCAGAGAGATGCTCTTACAGTTATCCCATTATTTCCTACTGTGGTCAACTGAGAAGGATGTCTTGGAATAGGGAGAAGGAAGTGAGTTTGAAAGACAACTGGTGCTTGGTGACTTATTGGGCATGAGCATAAGGTAAGAAAAGTGTATATATTTTTAGACACTTTATAAAGTATATTTTATACACTTTATAAAGCATATTATAGAATATAAAATAAAGTTATATTAACAATTAATTGAATAGAATAAGGAAGCACAGATGAACCATTAGCATTTTACTGAGGGGCACAGTGAAGCATAGGAAATAGTTAAGAGAACCACATGTATATTTGCATTAAATATGCATTACATTTGCATACAATTTGAGTAAATCTGTCAAAATAGTTTCATTTTTCATGTGCATTTTAAATACTCAAAATGTTATTGATGTCTTTTAACAGAGCCTATTCTCATATTAGACAAAACTTCAAGGGACAAACCTACTATCTAGTCATAATCAGATGCCCCAAAAGGGGTATTCACTCTTCTTCCTAATCGCTGTTACACTTGTGATTAACACAACATTGGTTGGAATTAAGCAATGATCTGGCAAAATTCTCTGTTATCTCAGAAAACCTTAATTTTATGGAGAAGTAACAGTAAAGTTCAGTTACTGAGAACCTACTCATAGAAGGGCTTGAAGAGCACTTATTTTGCAAGGAGAATATAAGATTGCACCCTCATGTCAAACTGTGGGCATCTTATTCTTTCATTGTTTGAATCTCTTTAGAAATAGCTGGATGGCTATTGGGACGATTCTTGGCACTGAATGGAAGTCAAAATAGATGGGTGGTTCCCAACAGCAAGTTCTCCTACTACTTGCCAGTCTGGCCACGTTAGAATCACCTGAAGAGCTTGCCAAAACATGGATTCACATTCCTACTCACCGGAGATTCTCTCTCGATCGAGCTGATGTAGGGCTTAGACAAATATAGTTTAAAGGCTCTTCACACAATTCTGAGGCAGGGCCAGGCTTGGGAATCATTAAACATAGATGAACTTAGAGGGCTCTTCGGATTTAGTGGTTTCAGGATTCTTCTCAACACCTGCCTCCAACAGAGCAGTAAAGCGACCTGGCTTGGGTCTCTGACTCCTCCCAAAACCTGGGAAGGGCTCTGAGGCTGAAACACATGGAAGTGTAATCTAGATTGTTCGCTGAGCCTCTGGGATTCAGTGAGGGTTCATCACAGATTCCATAAACTCAAGCACCATCTCATCTGACCATAATAACACTAATTAGATATCTTGAGCTTGGTGAGCCAAACTTGGGCCTTATCTTTAACCAGCATACTTATACTTACAATATACAGACAATATACTTCTACTCGGCTAATCATATTAGAGTTCTCTTTACTTAGCTGCCAAATACTTCTTCAATTTCTTTCTTTCTTCCATCCTCCCCTCCTTTCTCTTCTCTTTTTCCTATCATTTTCTTTCTTCTGTGAGGTGAAAATTAAGAGAGTTTCACTTTACATGAATCGTTTGTTGAGCAAAAAACAAATCATTTGAGAACAGGAAGACTTTCAACCAGGAGTGGTTGAGAAGCTTGACTGTCAGTAGTTATGACAAAGTTTTGGAATGGTGGACATTCAGAGCTGATGGCCAAGAAAGAATTCTTGGTGCAAAAATTCTTGGTGATTTTATTAAAGCACAGGGACAGGACCCCTGGGCAGAGAGAGCTGCAATTTGGGGTGGAGGGGTAGTTGTGAAGAGTGCAGGGAGGGAGGTAAAGTTAAAGGGAAGCCTCCAGAAGGACTTTGATATGCTAAAGAGGATTCAAAGATACCAGAGGCCTGGCTATTATCAAATAAAGGTCATTTTTCCTCCAGTAAGGCATTAACATTAGGACAATTGGGAGTTCCTGGGGAAATGTTATACTCTGTATTTGCCTCAAGTATTTGTCAAAGGGCTGCAGGTTATAAAGAAATTTAATTTTATTTGCCATTTCCTTCTTGCCTTTGTTTCCCACATCACTATTGAGGGGAAGGTGATATTAGGGCTTCAGAAAACTGAGTCTATAGGTTTCTGGAGATTCGGCTATTGATAAGATTGCCTTTTTTTAATTGTAATTTACTAAGACATTTGTAAACTGATGGAGACTCAAGTCGTGCATTGACTATGATCTTTATCAGTTAACCATTTGTTTCTTTCTTTTCCTTTGTTCTTGGGCAGCCAGAAGTGCCTGAGGAATATTACACCTATCCCACCTTGGGTAGGGGGACAGAGTATAATAGCTTTTACCTTGCCCTCAGCTTGCCTTATGGTACCTCATCAGTTACACCACACCTCAGTTTCTAAAGTATGAGTAAGTATATTTTTGTTTGTTTTATTTGAATTGTGATTGGTTACTAGAATTATACATTTCTTGTCATTGAATAAATTTACTTGTAGCTAACTAGCTAGGAAGCTGTAAGATCACACTGGTATAAGAAAGCTTGTTTTGTTTGAGGTAAGAATCAGCATTTCAGAGAAATCAAGGCAATTTAAGTTTTGGTGACTCAGCTATGAATGTTTGGTCTAAGGGTATAGTCAAACTGTAGTCTCTGTTCTGGTTTTTCTTTAATAATTCCTTAACAGTGGGGAGAAAAATGTGGAGTTACCCATATATCTCATGTGTGGACCACTTTCAACTTCGATCAGTACACGGCCTCTCTCTAACTTATATTTTCTCTTGCTCTTTTTCCTCATTCTTATTATGGAGACACAATCACTCATACTAACATGTTAGATTTGCATTCTTTTTTTAAATGTTTATTTATTTTTGAGAGAAAGCAAGTGGAGTAAGAGCAGAAAGACACAGGGAGACAGAGAATTTCAAGCAGGCTCTGCGCTAAATGCGAAACCGTGAGATCATGCATGACCTGAGCCAAAATCAAGAGTTGGATCCTTAACCCACTGATCCACCCAGGCGCCCCATAGATACGCATTTTTTTTAAATGTTTATTTTTGAGAGAGACAGAGACAGAATGCAAGTGGGTTAGGGGTAGAGAGAGGAAGACACAGAATCTTTGGCAGGCTCCAGGCTCCGAGCTGTCAGCACAGAGCCCAACGCCGGGCTCAAACCCACAAACTGTGAGATCATGACCTGAGTCGAAGTTGAAAGCTCAACCGACTGAGCCACCCGGGCACCCCAGATACGCATTCTTAAATGCATGTCTTTATATAATAAATAATGCTGTTTCTGTGGGTCATGTTACATAAATTATATTGTGCTAAGAAGTCTCTATTCCTTATTTTTCCCCCTAGTACAGTTTTTAGGATCTATTCATTTCAGTGTGTTTACATTTAATTTATTTCCTCTCATAACTGATGGTATTCTACTCTAATACATTTTTCAGATCAGCTTCAATTTTTTACTAACATAAGCAGTACTGAGACAAACATTCTTGTTCTGATCTCCTCATAGATTTGTGAAAAACTTTCTCCAGATATGTGTCCAGATATATGTTGCTGCTTTGGAGGTTATGGGTTTAATGACTCCCTCTAAGTACTGCCGCTCCACTACATTGTGGAGTTTATATTCCCACAAGTAATGCTGGGGATTCCCTATTTGCCACCTCCTGCCAGACACAGGGAACCATCCAAATTTAAATTTTGTCAATCTCATCAGTGTTAATTGATGGATCAAGCTTTCATTTTTCTCATCCTGGTCGAGTTTGAATGTGTTTTCATACGTTTTTTTAAACTTTTGGGGTTCATTCCTCATTTGTCCAATGGGCTCCCTGTCTTCTCAATGATTTTAAAGAATTCCTTGGTAACCAAATTATTCATCATGTGCCATTTTGTGTAGAACAAATATCTGCACCCAATCTTTCACTCTTTGTTGAATGAAAGTTAAAAAAAAAAAAAAAAGTTGTACTGAAAACCATTCATTTTCTGTTTTATAATTTTGCTTTTTGGATCTTATTTAGGAAGTCTTTCTCTATCCTAAAGACACTGACATATTGCCCTCCATTTTCTTGCTTTACTTTCATATTTTTATATTTTATATTTGAGTTTAACTCATTTTGAATTTATTTTTCAACATGATTTGGGGAAGAGACTTAGGTTTACTTTTCTACATTAGTGTGGACCAGTTTTCTCAACATTGTCTACTAAAATGAGTTCTTTTCTTTTCCCATTGATATATAGTGCCATCTTTATAATATTTCACATTACCATACTTATAAACTTTATTTTCTGTTGCAGAGATGTATCTGTTTCTTCACCAGTACAGTACTATCTTTTTTGCTTTTATTGCTCTTTATTATCTGATGGAATGATGTTCCTCCTGCTCTTTGTTGTCAAAACTGGCCTTTTTGTTTTATTTATATATATTTGTGTATATTTTTACACTGGGTGTGTATGTATGAATGTTTGTTAGGTTCTGCAAAATATCATGCTGGAGTTTTTGTTAGGATTTCATTTAATTTATGGACCAAATTTAGGAAAAAATAATATCCACATAATAGAAATATATGCTATTTTTAAGTTTCATATATCTCCTCATTTATTCAAATATGGTTTTATGTTTTTTTAGGAGGGTTTTTAAATTAACTCCTTAAAGGTCTTATGATTTTAGTGTATTTCTAAGTATTCAGCATGAAGTTTCTGTAATTTTCTGGAATACATTATTCTTCATTTGAGGATGTTCTCTATTTTCAGCTTTCTAAGTTTTAACTGATAGATTATATTTGCAAATAATTTTTCATTGTCTATCGAAATAGCTATGTGGTTATTTACCTTTGCCCATTAATGTAGTGGATTACAATGCTACCTTGCTGATGTTAAATCATCCTAACTTTGGGGATAAATACTTTCTAATCAGAATAAATAATTAATATACTCATATTTGATTAGCTAAGTTGTTACGGTCAGGCATAAGGCAGGGTAAAGATAGGAGTCAGAGGCTAAAAAATTTTAGCAGTCAAAGGCTTTATTTGGGAACTAAGGTCTCAGGCGAGGTTCCGTGACTCAGAGAGAGAGAGAGAGAGAGAGAGAGAGAGAGACAGGGAGAGAGAGAGAGAAAGAGAGAGAGAGAGAGAGAGAGACAGAGACAGAGAGAGAGAGAGACAGAGAGAGAGAGAGAGAAAGAGAGAGAGAGAGAGAGAGAGAGAGAGAGAGGAGTCAGGGAAGTCGCCCCCAGGTGTGGTAGGTGAGGTTTTTAAGCTGCAGCGGTTCCGGGTTTAGGTCCGGGTGGGCCTTTTTCGCGTCAGGTCGTGCTGTTGCTCGGTGATTGGCTGACCTGCAATTCGTTCTGGCACGCTACTAGGGGCTTTTCCTTGGGTTGCGCTGGCTGGCGAGATGGCCGTCCCCTCTACTGTGGTTCCAAGGACATCGTAACAATAGTAATGTAATGGACCTGTAATTTCCATTTCTTGGACTGTTTTTTAAAATTTGTATTTAAATTCCAGTTAACATACAGTGTAGTATTAGTTTTAGGTGTATAATACACTGTTTAAACACTTCTCTTCATTAAACACTCCTTTTCACAAGTGCCCTCTTGAATCCCCATCACCTAATTTACTGTTTTGATTCTTTGAATTTGAATAAACCAAGTTACTATTTTTTTTCCATTTTGTAAAATACTTGTAAAATTCAGGAATTATTTATTCCTTAAAATTTTATTAGAATTCATCCATAAAATTAATGGACCTAAGTTTGTTTTTTGTTTTGTTTTAGGGGAGAAATTCTTTGATTACCATGTTATTTAACTATCTTTACATTTCCTGGTTTTTTGTTGCTCTGATTTGGAAATTTCCTACTTTCCTGATATTGTGCTTTTTTAAAAACATTTTTTTTTTACATTTATTTATTTTTGAGAAACAGTGAGACAAAGCATGAGCGGGGGAGGGGCAGAGAGAGAAGGAGACACAGAATCACAGGTTCCAGGCTCTGAGCAAGCAGTCAGCACAGAGCCTGATGTGGGGTGTGAACCCACAAACTGTGAGATCATGACCTGAGCCAAAGTCGGGCGCTCAACTAACTGTGCCACCCAGGCGCCCCTCTACTTTTTTTAGATTTGGAAATTTTAGATTTTGGAAATTAGCAACAGTCCTTTGTAGACATTTTATTATTTTCCTCATTCTTTTGTGTCTGTTGCTCACTTTTCATCAGTGACATTTCCTCCCTTTCTTCTACTCCCCCAACACTCTCTCGCCAACCCCTCCCTCTTTTCTCTTTCTCTTTTTCTCACTTATTTGTGAAGTTTCCCTATTTTATTAATTTGCTCAGAAAATCAGCTTTTTGTTTTTATTAATTATATCTCTTTTCACTTTAATAATTTCTAATATTAAAGTTATTTGTTCATTTTTGTTTTTGGATTTACTAAATTCCTGAGTTTAAATGTTTAGCTTAGGGGCACCTGGGTGGCTCAACTGGTAAAGCGACCAACTCTTGGTTTCTGCTCAGGTCATGATCTCATGGTTTGTGGGATCAAACCCCTCTTTAGGCTCCATGCTGACACTGTGGAGCCTGCTTGGGATTCTCTTTCTTCCTCCCTCTCTGCCCCTCCCCTCCTACTCTCTCTCTCTCCCTCAGAATAAATAAACATTAAAAAAATAAAAATAAATATTTAGCTTATTTGTTTTTCAGTATTTTGTTTTGTTTTGTTTTCAGATAGAAGCACTTAAAGCTACAAATATCTCTCTATGTTACAAGTTATCTGTGCCCACCCATTTTTGAATGTACTGTTTTATATCCTACTTAAGTATTTACTGTTTTAAGATTTTCTCTTTAGCCAAAGAGTTGTTCAGAAATAAGTTTTTTGTTCGCTTGTTTTTTTGTTTTTTTGTTTTTTTGGTTTTTTTTGGTGATTTCCAGACAAGTTGTGCATCTTAGCTCTCCTTTTATGAATAATTTCTTATTTTAGTATATTTTTGTCAGAATATTATCTGAATAATGATGAATCTTTGGAATTTATACTTTCTTTGGTTAGTATATAATCAATTTGTTTGAATGTCCTATGTGTACTTGAAAAAAAATGTATTTACTGGTTACAGGAGGTAAAGTTCTGTGTTAAATAAAACTATTTAAATCACAGTTTTAATATATTTCATGTTTGTTTTTTTTAATTTTTTGGTCTGCTTTTTCTGTTGATTGTTGGTTTCAGAGAAGTGTGTATCTTTTTTTTTTTTCATTTTTAATGTTTATTTATTTCTTTTTTTTTTTTTAATTTTTTTTTTCAACGTTTATTTATTTTTGGGACAGAGAGAGACAGAGCGTGAACGGGGGAGGGGCAGAGAGAGAGGGAGACACAGAATCGGAAACAGGCTCCAGGCTCTGAGCCATCAGTCCAGAGCCCGTCGCGGGGCTCGAACTCACGGACTGAGAGATCGTGACCTGGCTGAAGTCGGACGCTTAACCGACTGCGCCACCCAGGCGCCCCAATGTTCATTTATTGAGAGAGAGAGAGAGAGAGAGAGAGAGAGAGAGAGAGAGAGAGCATGCAGGAGGGACAGAGAGAGAGGGAGAGACAATTTCAAGCCGGCTCTGCCTGGTCATCTTGGAGTCCCATATGGCGCTCACTCGCAAGAACTCTTAGGAATCATGACCTGAGCTGAAATCAAGGGTCAGACACTTAACTGACTGAGCCACCCAGGTTCCCCTAGTGGTTTAAATCTCCAAATATATAATTGATTTCTGTCTTTCTCCTCTTAGTTCTGTGAGCTGTTGGTTTATATATTTGGGGGTATATGGTTAGATGCATGTATGTTCATACTTGTTTTACCACTCCAATAGTTTTTAAATAGTATTTCTCTCTGTTTGTAATTATATCTTTGAGAGGCTCATATGCTCATTGTCATAGAATCCCTGGATCTCCAAAGTCAGCAGTCTTTATTATCCTTTTGTCATTCCTTAGCCCTATTGCTATAACAGTTTCATAGCCAGATATTGATAAACCAACCAGAAAAGTAACATTTTTTGCCTATTGCCCAGTATCATGTTCTTTTCTAACTCAGGGAATAGATTATGCAGATGTGTATGAAGAAATGAATATTGAATTGGCCCTGCTAATACGCGCCTAACTCCCACATTCCGAGTGGAAAAGATAATTTGTTTCTCCAGTGGTAAATGGCAAGAGATACTAGCACCTGGAATGCCTCATTGTTTGAAGGGGAATGTAGGATATGGGCTGATGGATATAAAGGGTAAACTCCGGCATATGGCATGTTACCTCATTTTTCTACCCCTTTTCCGAAGTAAGTGTTATCGTTTCCTCCATTTTACAAATAAAGGAAAAGGCTCAGTGAGGAAGCTTTATTTACCCAGTGCCACAGAGCCAGTAAGTAATGGAAGTGAAAGAGAAGCATAGGTCATTTGAGTCTGAATTTCATGTTCCTTGAATTAGGCCAAACTGCCATATTCTTCCCCTATTTCAAGGGAATTTGAGGTAGGGGAGTCCCTTTTATCTCAGGATTTTTGATAGGTTGAAAGTCAGGGTGAAAAGACTCTGTTTTTACCCTTTGGTTTGTAAGTGGATAGGGTAACTCTCTACAAAGAAATACAGAGGAGATAGGCTTGCTTAAAAGCCAGCACTGCTGACTAGCCTAGCTCCACATTACTGAATGTCTTTCAAGGTTTTTCTTTAAAAAATGCAACAGAGAAATTCAAATTGTTAAAGTTAATTGCAGGATTAAATTGCCATTTGTCAATAGCAATGTAATTTGTATTATAAATTATAGGACTGTAGCTTTCAGGCATATTTTATCAATATGTTTCCAATGATTTAATAACAATATTTCTCAAAAATAAGCCAAGGCACTTTTTTCCTCTTTTTAAATGAACATGTTCAGAGGGTTTTCATCAGTGTGCTAGCCAGCTCTGCAAAATTTCTAGTAAATAAATTATCACCAGGAGGCTCAAAATCCATTACCATAAAAAAAGCCATTTTTCCCTCCCTAATCGATTGCCCACTGTGCGATTGCTAATGGGACCATACACACATGTTGTGCAGAGGGAATTCATTTTCAGGTTCTCTCTCTTTTTTAGAATTTATTTTACAAAGAATTTCTCACTAAACTCATAAATTAGTCAATGCATAAAATGAACACTTCAGCTTCCAGCAGGAGAAATGTTAAGGTTGTGCACCCAGAGAATTTTCCAAGCTGGTTCCTAAGGAAATTGAGATTGTGCTAGGTGCTTTGCAAACACTGCAGCACCTGCCTGGGAGAGCCAGCCCTTTTCCTGCTCCCAGCATTGTAGTTTCCCTGCTTACTGTCTCTACAGGAATGCTTTTCCTGTATGTGCTGATATTCCACTGACAAGTACACTGAGTAATACTGACCTTTGAACTTGGAAGTTTCAAAGTGATCTTGGGACAAATAGATCCATGTTACCAAGTTATCTCAGATGATTTCCACACTCTCATCTTTTACCTCTAGTCCCACTCTTGTATCTATCATAAATGATATTATAGTTGAATAGATCCGAATTTATAGTGTTTTTTAAGCCCAGAGCCTTGGCTACCAAATCAGCCTTGCCCATGTACACAATAGCCAATCCTAGAGACTAAAATAAAGCAAGTATCATGGAAAGGGCCTATCTTTCAAATTTATTCCAAATGAGAACTGTTAGGTCTGACATTTTATTGAGAAGTTATTTCTTTCGGCCACTCTACTTGCCTTATCTTAACAACTTAGAGTTCTGAAGCTAGAAGCAGACTTAAATTCAATTATTTAATCACCTTTAGTTCACAGATGGTTTGTCTCGGTAAAGGTTGGCACTCTATTAAGAGGTAAAGTCTGGAATTTAGTCTACATTTATTAATTCTTTATTTTTGGATGAAATGACCCATTTTCGTTGAGAAACATGTAAGTATTAGTGGAGTTAAGCCAGCCTGAGAAGGAGATGCCTTCAAATATGGGTGTGAAGTAAGGGTTACTAGGAGAAAGTAGGGGAGGGACAGGAGGATGAGGAACATTTAAAGGGATTTAGAGGAAGGGAAATTACAGTGGGGCACATAGTAGACTTAGGCACTTTCTCTGTATGTACAGACTTGGCTCTTCCTGCCAGCATATGCCTTGCTTCTCTTAAACTGTTTTAAAAATTCTCTTATAGTAACCCATTTTTTCCCTCATTTTCTCCTTAGGTAAGTTGCTGTTCCTGCTTTTAAAAACAGTATTGTCCCAGAAAAAGTCATGGCTGTGGGCCAGGTAACTACTATATTATGCCTTCTCTACTCTCCATCTTTGGGTAACTACCTCTCTTTGTCTATTTTTTTTTCTTAGCTTGAGACTTAATTGCAGAGTTCAGAGTTTTCATTTACCTAAGAGAATAGGGGTCTGATGGCATAACCTTTTATGAGCCAAATGGTCATTTGTAGACTGTTATACAAGGACAATAATATTTGCTTGCATATTTATGTTTACTGTCTAGTCCTTTAGGAGTTTCTCATTGGATATTGTCTGATGGATCTTGATGAGGTCTCCAAAACCAAATGACACTCCATCTAATACTTAGCCATACAAAATGGTGGTACTCGGGTTTTACAGGGGAGTAAAATAGTTTATTTCTCTGTACCAAAGTTACACAGCTATATTATCATTGTGATTTTCATTCATGAGGATAATGTCTTAGATGTATTTTGATTGATCAGGAATTCTTTGCATGGTTATGGTCTGGCATAAATACTCAAGACACATTTGAGAAATTCTTTTGTCTTTTTGCAATTCTTAAGTTATGTCATCCTTTCTGATAGCCTCCTGGTTATTATTTTACTGTTCTCATAGACATAAAATTTAATGATAGACAGACAGATAGATGGAGAAAGAAAGACCACATGTTTATTTGAATGACTACCAACAAATAACAATATGACTATTATTAAGACATCACAACAAATCATAAAGAGTAAAGGATGAAGATTTATGATTGGTAGGAAAATTTTTTTTTTTACCAATGGAGATATTTAATGCCATGTGATTCTGTTCTGATGAGTTATACCCTAAAAAACTGAAACATTTACTGCAGTTTTTCTAAGTACCGAAGCCCCAAGCACATTTGTGTGTGTGTGTGTGTGTGTGTGTGTGTGTGTGTGTGTGTGTTGAAACTGGATCCAGTCAAATCAGAACTTTAAATGGAGTTAATTGAACAAATTCTAGATTGCCAAAATGGTTGGCCTGAAACAGAGGAAATACAAATGTAAATCACCAAGTCCTGAAAATAGCTACAGATACTTAACAGTTTGAAAATAAATAGCTGTAGTGGGATTTATGGTATTAAAGCTTTGGTCTAATTACAAACATTAATTTTCTTTAGTAGCATTGCTATAGCAACTCTATAGCTAGAGGGTCTCAGGCAAGACCCAAATTATGTATCTTAGAAATTCTTTCTTCAGTTATTAACACCTTGCATTATTGAAACTAAGATATTTTACTTTCAAATGGGCTTTCATCAACTACGTAATTTGTTTTCTCTTTTAAGAAGTTTTTAAACATTTAAGATAGAAAATATTTCCATGTTTAGATTTTCACTTTATTCCCAATTTCTCAAATACTACCTCAAGTTTCCTTTGTGTTTAGGCTTTTAACACCACAGGAGAACAAATTTTAAAATACGTATTTTATTGATATTTTGAGAAAAAAGAATTATGGTTGCTTTGGGAACTTCAATAGAGAGTTTTCTAATTCCTGTGTAACAATAATCTCAGTCTTAATGATACATTAGCATATTTTTGCATCTAATTCTATAAACAAATGTGAAACTATAATAATGTAGTCTTGAGTGGCAAATCTAAAACCACAGAAGTTAGGTAACCCCTAAACATAAGATGTCTTGAGATAGGAGTGAAATATACATCTCTCTGTCTATATGACATATGTATGAGGTAGAATAGATAAAATTGTCAGTGGCTAACATTATTTCAAGTTGTTAAATAAACAAATTATTCTTCCTCTGTACATTGTACTGGTGAAATTACACAATAAAAGTAAACTTGGTTGTAGACTATCTTTTTATCAGGTCTATATATAAAAATAATATATAAAATTATACATATGTATATAAATATACATATGTATATACATTATGTATAATTATACATATGTATATAAATGTATATATATATAAATCATATACATATATATGTATATATATAAATCATATACATATATATGTATATATATAAATCATATATGTATATAAATGTATATACATATGTATATAAATATATGTAGAAATTATGTGTATATATATGATATATATATATGATATATATATATCATATATATATATAAAGAATAGTTTAGTGTTAAGTACAAGAGAAAAATAATATTTTGGACTGAAAAATAAGAGAAAATTTTACGAAAGGATTACTTGCGAGCCACGATTGGAAGATTAATAGAAATTTGATGAATGTAGTTTAGAATCCCACTAGATAGAAAACCCCATGTGAGGGTACTCCTGGGAGACTCGGTTAAGCTTCTGTTTCTTGATTTTGGCTCAGAACATGACCTCACAGTTAGGGAGATGGAGCCCCATGTTGGGCTCTGTGGTGACAATGCGGAGCCTGACTGGGATTCTCTCGCTCCCTCTCCCTCTGCCCCTCCTGGGTTCGCTCAAGTGCCCTCTCTGTCTCTCAAGAAAAAGGGAAAAAAAGGAAAGAAAAGAAAAGAAAATCCCATGAGAAAGGCCCTGAAAAGGAAAGGGCATTTTGGGGGAACCTGATGAGTTCTAAAAAAAGATTGTTAGGAAATGTAATTGTCCATAAAGAGAGAGAGAGAGTAGATTAAATAATTCTTTAATTATTTTATTTAAACATTTTTTAAATGTTTATTTATTTTGAGAGAGAAAGAGAGAGAGGGTGAGCAGGGGAGGGGCAGAGAGAGAGAGAGAGGGAGAGAGAGAATCGCAAGCAGGATCCATGCTGTCAGAGGGAAGCTCTGAGGAGTTCACTCTCAAGAACCGTGACATCATGACCTGAGCTGAAATCAAGAGGTGACGGCTTAAACTACTAAGCCACCCAGGCATCCCAGAATAAATAATTCTTAAATTTCCAGTATTAACTAGGTATTTTTGATGCATATGACCTTAAGATTATAAGAATCTTGATTTCATGGCATTGTCCTCTTTTTGATTTAATACTTTACCCTTCATAGGAGTCAGTACACATTTGACAGTGAGTTAATTATCCTCACTAGAATATAAGTTCCTCCACTGGTTTACAAATTCATTGAGAAAGACATTGCATTGTTGAAGGAAAAGCCATTCATCTTTGTGTGTCTGTTTTTAGCTAAGTTTTTTTCATATAGTTTACTTTAAATAACATCTCATTGTCTTACTAAGACTTTTGTTTGTTTGTTTTTAATTGTCTTGATTTCTTATTCCACCAAGTCACACCTTACTCTTTCCTCCCTGGGTTCCCAAACTGTCAGAGCATGGGCCCTAGAACAGAACAACAGGATCTTGCAGGTAGCTGCCTCAAGGCAGTGATGCCAAGAACACAAACTCTGAAATTGGCCAGTCATTGAGTCTATTTCACCACTACTCCATAGTGCAACTCTGGACAACTTCTGTAATATCTTCGTGCTTCAGTTTCCTCATATACAAAATGGGGATGAAAAATGTAGAGTTATTTTGAAAATAGAATTAATATATCTAAACAGATTGAAATATGCTTGGTTCATAATAGCTATATAAGTGCTTGCTATTTTCATCTTTGAATGCTAAAGTATTCAAAAACCAGCTTTTGTTCAAATAGGGTCTTTTTAAACATTGAATGTAATTAAATACATACTATAATAATTCTTTGGAATTAGCTAATAAATAAAATTTATAGTATATAACATATTCCTGTTTTAACAGTCATTGAACCTATGTATATATAAAAAACATATCATTTTATGTAGAATTGTGTGAAGTAGTTTACAAAGAATAAAGCTGAAGCTGGAGAAATTTTAGATGCTGTACCTTATGCAGCAGGTCTTTGCTTATAGCTCAGTGTTTTATTCTTAGCTAATGTGCTGTATATTTGTTCTTCTGACCAGAAATTTTACTAAGGAGGTCAGACTTCTCTTTAATTCTCTTCAGGTGCCTCTCATGTATACTTATATTGCAGTCCCTAACAAACAATCCTATGTCACTCCGCTTTTTAGTATTTCATTCTGCAATGATAACTGAGAAGTGTATTTGGTAATAACAGGTATTGCTGTTTTCATTTGTCTCAAGTGCTATTTCCATTGTCATCTATTGCAGTTTAATGACCCAAACCTTGACAGTACTCTAGGATGAGCTGTATGGTAGGCAACACTTGAGTGAGAAAGAAAGGCAGATCAGCAGGCAGTGGCTCAGTGAGAGAACATGGAGGTGTGAGTTCCTTTAGAACAAGCTTTTCCAGAATAAATAAGGACTCTAATGGGAATGTTTTCAATATTGTTTCCCTGTTCTACAAATAGCAGGAAAATATTGAATAATACAGTTCACTAAAGGTTCATATGTTTTATAAGCAATTTTACCAGAAACGATGCTATTTTTCTAAATAGCGTTCTTATTAGTCTTTGGATTGTGCCAGAAAACTGTGAATATGTCAAAATGACACAATCACTTTCACTTATAGTCCAGGGTACACCAAATCAAATACTAAACCAGAGGTAAAGTGTAGAGAGTGATTGCGTTTAATGAAGTTCAGCTGCCTTTCCCTTTACTTTGGAAAGTGAGAGAAGAATGTTCTTGGAGCAGCATTTACTTGAAGAAGTGACAAAGCAGAATATAATTTAGAAAGGTTACCATAGAAAAATTCTAGGTGTCAATATGAATGAGATGACCATTGGAGGAGAAGCAGTGTAGCAAATAATAAACATAGAATTCAGCCATTTTTCCCCCTAGAGTTCCTAATTGAATAATGTGTGGAGGTAGAGTTTCATTATGATATTTCAAACTTGGGATTTATTCCCTCAAGGAAAAGAGCTATAAAAACCTTTCTGAGTTATAAAGAATTATGCATACACACATAAAAATATTTTGTAGAGTTTGTTATTTGAATTTAATAGTGACATTCACCAAAATTTTGCAATTCATGATATGTTACAGTCATTTTCAGACTACACCCTGACTGTATTTCAAAGTGCATAGTGTGTGTATATATGCATATGTATTTATTTACAGTAGATGGATGGATAGATAGATAGATAATATGTAAATCAGTTGGTTCTTTTGTCTCAAAGACATTCCCTACACTCCCTCCTGTTCTGCTCTATATCACTATTAACTGATCCTATAAACTACATTTTCCTGCTTGGCTTCTGCTAGGTCTAGATTATGAGAGACACTGTTGGAAGATTGCTAGTGAGAATGAATGAGTCAGGCTACCTCTGCCTGTATTTGTGGCTCTGCATCTCTTCCACGGTCCCAGCTCTCACAGGACAGCCTCTGCTTTGATTTCAGGTTTCGTTGGGTGACTTGATTTCCAGCCCATGGTAACAACTCTTCCTCCCTTGGATTCTGGAGATGGCAGTATCTTTCTTCTATTGCTCATCTCTGGTTTATTTTATCATCTTCTGTTTAGTTTTTAGCTCTTCCGTCATCATTGCAACTCTTTCCTGGAATAAATTTCCTCATGTGAGCTATCTTCCATGAATTCCACTTTCTTGATTATGCTTGTACTGATTCTGTATGTTGATTTGGGAATTTGGAGGCTCTGTATAAGTTTAATCCATAGTCATTTCACATTGTAAATGGATATTAAGCCATTATACAGGTGCTAGCATGTCCAACACACTCCTAGATCTTTCCATCATAAGGTACAACTTCACCTCTGGTACCTCCACATTAGCCTTGCACCTTTTCAAGCATACCTGGTAATGCTCTTGTTCAATTATTTCCCACTACAGAAGCCAACTGATCAGAGAAGCAATTTGCTTATGTCCTTAAAGCAATTAAAATGTTCCAAACAATGTGATACTGAGAAACCAATAGGAGTTTAAAAAGGAAAAAATAAAGATTTGGGGGAAAAAAAAAGGATTTGGCATGATTCCCGCCCCCCCCTCCCCCATGGAGAAGAGTAAGTCTCAGTTACACCTGAAAGGCTAATAGAACATGGATGGGAAATGGCCTTTTGCATAGAAAAAGAATGTGGGAAAATGAGTATCTAATAAACACAGGGAGCCATAAAGGTCTGAGACTGAGTAAAAAAGACTGTTGAGTGTGGGAGCTTAAAGGAATAATGGTGGTTAATCAGAAGGAAGCACAGTGAAATGTATGTAAAAGAGCTCAAAATGGCAGGTCTCCAACTTCCATTGAAACAGTACAGGAGTTCAGATGGAGTGAAAATGGCTGGAATGTAGAGTGATTGGAAACTTGTGGAATGAGGAGTAAGTTTTTAGTTATTGTGGAGGGATAGTTGATCATTAGGTAATGAACCACAGAATTGGCATCTGGAGAGGTAAGGTGAGAATGGTTACAATTAATCTCTGTTGGGCCAGGTAGAGTGCATTTTTCTCTAAAAACTCACTCTTTGAAGTATTGCACAATATCTTATGATTTTGTACATATCATACATCTAATATAGGTTTGGAAAATGTATTCAATGGCATATATTAGTTTACTGAAATATGAACCAATGACATTTTTTTCATATTTTTAATATGACCTATCCAATACATGTAGTTCATTTTGGATGAAAGACATAATTTACCAATACCAAAGTGTCAACTTAGATACTACCCAGCCAATGGTAGGGATTATTGTTTTTCCTAAATAACAACCATTTGCAGTTGTTAAGGTAAATCTGATTTACCTTAAAAAATATTTTTTTTCTTATAAAGTCTCCATGTCTTTGGGATTTCTGATTATAAAGTAACACTTGGTAGATGTATTTGAAAAGCATTAAGTCGAGATGGGAAAGATTTCCATGAACCTGACTCTTCTCATCACTTGCAGATAGTAATACAACATAAATTCAAATTTAAAAGACCAATGATAGACTCCATGTGTTTTCTTTTCAAGTTGTAGCACAGTATATGCTAAATTTAGAAAAGTTTATAAACCAATGTTAGGACTAATATATTTATTACTCTTTTTATCATTTTGTTTTATCTCTTTATCATGAGAAGTGTACTTTTTAATCCCTATCCCCTATTTCCCACATCTCTCTACTTGCTTCCCCTCTGGTAACCATCACTTTGTTCTCTGTACTTAAGAGTCTGTTTCTTGCTTTGTTTCCCTCTCTCTCTCTCTTTTTCCTTTCTTCATTTGTTGTGTTTCTTAAATTCCACATATGAGTAAGATCATATGGTATTTGTCTTTCTCTGGCTGACTTATTCAGCTTAGCATTATACTTTCTAGTTCCATCCATGTTGCATATGGTAAGATTTCATTCTTTTTTTATGGCTGAATAATTATCTCCATCTCTATCATCTGTTTCTATTTCTTTCTTTCTATCTATCTATTTATCTATCTTATATCTTCTTTATTCACTTGAACTTCTTCCATAATTTGGCCAATGTAAATAACACTGCAATAAAAATAGGGGATCCCTTTGAATTAATGTTTTTGTATTTTGGGGGTAAATATCCAGTAATACAATTCCTGGATCATAGGATAGTATTATTTTTAAATTTATGAGGAACCTCCATACTATTTTCCACAGTGGCTGCCCCAGTTTGCATTTCCACCAACAAAGCAAGAGGGTTCCTTTTTCTCCACATCCTCACCAACCCTTGTTTCTTGTGTTCTTGATTTAAGCCATTCTGACAGGTATGAGGTAATATCTTATTGTAGTTTTGTCTTGCATTCCCTGATGATGAGTGATGTTGAGCATCTTTTCATGTGTCTGTTGGCCATCCATATGTTTTCTTTGAATAAATGTCTGTCCATGTCTTCTGCCCATTTTTTAATTGGATCATTTCTTTTTTTTTGATATTGAGTTTTATCAGTTATTTATATATTTTGGATACTAATCCTTAATATTGATATATTCCTGTAAAGTTCATAAAGCATTGTCATCTGTAATATTTATATAATCTTCCTGCAACACTGAAAAGTAGACAATACTTTACATATTTTACCCTTTACATATTATTACTCTTAGAAATCCACATTGAATCTTAGAGGCCAAGTGAAGAGCTAATGTCTTTTAAGGATCATTTATTATAAATTATTTAATTTTAGATGCCAATTTTCTTACTAAAGTCTGTTAAGCCATTATGAAATTGATGGTCTCCATTACTTCCTTTGGCTTGTTTAGCTTGGACTTCAAGCTACTAGTTTTAAGACTAAAGTCTCTTCAAGTGATAGATGTTAGAGATTCTCTCATCCTTCTGTCTTTCTTCATAGAACAGAAAATTGTTTTTGAATAGTAATAAGAAAACTTCAGCCCTAACAAAGTGTTATGTTTTATCCATCCATCCAACAAAAATAAAAACTCAAATCTCAGCAGTTCCATTTATCAGATGTGTGATCTAAACAGATCATGACTTTGAGAACCAAAGTTTTCTCAAATGTAAAATATGTTAAGTATTGTCTACTTTTTAGTGTTTCAGGAGGATTATATAAATATTGCAGATGACAATGCTTTATGAACTTTAGAGGAATATATCAATATTAATGTTTATCTTTTAAAAAAAATTTTTTTTAATGTTTATTTATTTTTGAGAGAGACAGAGACAGAATGTGAGTGGGTTGGGACAGAGAGAGAGGGAGACACAGAATCTGAAACAGGCTCCAGGCTCTGAGCTGTCAGCACAAAGCCCAACGCAGGGCTCGAGCTCAGGAGCTGCGAGATCGTGACCTGAGCTGAAGTCGGACGCTCAACCGACTGAGCCACCCAGGCACCCCTATTTTTTTTTCTTTAATTACTATTTACTCTATGAAAAGTATGAGTTAGGTTTGGTTGGGGAAGGTAGGAAATAGGACATGACTTCTTGCCTTAAAAAGTTGATAATACAGTTAAGTGGAGCTAGTCAATTCACTTTATTTGGTTTATAAATCCAAATGAATCCCTGAGAAGTAGTGTTTTCTGAGGCTAAAACTTGTCTTAAAAAGTAGATTGTTCTTTGATTATTAAACTAAGTACATTTTGAATATGATGGAAATCAAATAATATCAGAGTTGAAAACATTCTAGCAAGCCTTAGTCCAACATCTTCATTATAACATGATAAAACTATAACCTAAGAAAATGAAGTTATGTGTCTACAGTCACTCATCAAAGTAGAGGATGAGTCAGAAATAGAATTTAGTTCTCTTAATTTCAAGCACAAAATAGGATTAATATTACTTTTACTTGCTCCAAATTCTGTTGATCCACACTTTTTATGTGGGAGCTTTGAAGATAATGTATCAAAAGAAAAATGTAAAGAATAAAAGAACACTGCTAAACCTAATGGTCCTTTGTTGCAGAACTTACTGAGAAACATATTTCCTCTTCAAAATTGACCATTGGAAAAAATAGGTCAAAGATACTAAACTGAGAAGTGTTCAGTTTTTAGGAAAGCTCAATGTAAGCAAATAATTAGAATTAAATGACTATTATGTGTAGGTTTTGAGTAAATTCAAGGATAGTTAAAATATATGACTTTTAATTATAAACAGTCATTTCATTGGCTTGAAATTACTAGGAATTATATACTAGTAAGTGCTATGTAAGTAGAGAAATTAGGATAATAGGAAATGGAAGGGTATATCCAAGGTATCTCACCCTAATTTCCAATTGACCTCTGCCACTATAGCTCCAGTTCTGTATAAGATATTGCCAACTTTATATCACATATTTCCACCACCATTGCAGAATTAATAAATGTTAACATTGTCATAGTGACTTCTAATTGTTTTTATAAATAAAACATTACAAATTGAGTGATTCTTTTTTTCTATTCCCTTTTTTAAGTTTATCTGTTGCCCGTGTGTATTTCTGTAAACCTACATGTTTATAGTTTCTACTATTTGCTGGACACACAACAGATGCTTCACAAGCTTCTTGATTCTAATTTGAGAGAACATGTTACTTTTCTGGGGCCTTTTAAAAATTTTTATTTCTGATTTTCTATTTTATATTTCATCTCATTTTTAATATCCAGGAATCAAAATAATATTGAGAAAGGAACATAAAATTAGAGACACTGGAAAACAAGGTATTTTTTCACATTTTACATATTCTTATTTAAATAGCTCCATTTTCCTTTTGTCTCATGCCTTATTATGTTAGATAACTACTCTTTATACCATATTTACTTGAAGATGATGATGATAATGATGATGATTGTCATGCTCTGAATATATCTGGGAATTTGAGGAGAAACCAGAAGAGGAGAGTCAAACCTAAATATGAAGCCCAAATTGCTTTGGTGGTGTTTTACCCACATGGCAACTCTTTAATTCTAAGTTTTTTCCGAAGCAAGGAAGCAATGAATTTCCTATACTCAATCTTAGAGACAATTGAACAGAAAGATATCAGGAATCATAGTGAACTGTGTATGAGAGAAGCCCCTTAATATATTTTTGGTTATTGTTGAAATAGTCAGACAAGAGTTCTGAATTTTAAGACTATAGCAGGAAGAAAGAAAATAATACAATGACTTCTTTCTACCTAGATGTTAAAAGCCAGAAGACAGTCTAATCTCAGTTTGACATGAAATGTAGGCCCAGTTCTTGAATATAGGTTGTGCCCTAGTTACTTATACTTTTTTTTTGGCCTAATAGCTATATGACTGTAATGGGCTGGCCTCATGACATCTTCAAAGGCCAGTAAGAGGCTGGGGAGCTAGAACAGGATAAAAGCATTTGGTTTAGTCTGTATTGAAAGGTCTGTATTGAATAGCATGTGTGTTTACATGTGTTCCTCTACCAACTCCCAAGTTGGTATGCAACTCAAGTTATTGACAGGTCTGAAAATTATCTATGGTGTATGTATCAACAGAGCCTGAGAAGAACACAAATCACAGAGCATATCATGTGGTTCTATTATTTCAGTTTTCCTTAAATCTATGTTAGCTAATTGCTTTGATTCTGTTCCTGTGGGTATTAGTTCTGCTAACATAATACAAATGTATTATTAAAATCAAACCTAAACACAGGCTGTAGTGTTGCTATTGAACTATCTGCCCACCCACCCAGGTAATGGAATATTTGGTTCGGTCACGACATACTTTTACTAGAGTCACGATGCTCTTTACAAAAATTAATTAATTTATTTAGGCCTCCCTCTGTGGCTCCTATAAAGTATTATATTTTTCAGTTTTTAAGGGGAGAAAGAGAAACACGGGCACATTTTCCTATGTTTTCACTGAGGATATGAAGACGGGGGAAAAAAATTATATACTCCTATGAGACCTCCCCCCGCTGCCCCCCCCCAGAGATACAACATTATTTCTTCCTTTGAGCTTGTCACAATGTTTTAAAAAAATTTTTTTTTACATTTATTCATTTTTGAGAGACATAAAGAGCACAAGCGGTGGAGGGGCAAAGAGAGAGGGAGACACAGAATCCAAAGCAGGCTCCAAGCTGTCAGCACAGAGCCCAACACGGGGCTCAAACTCACAAACCATGAGATCATGACCTGAGTCAAAGTCAGACACTTAAATGACTGAGCCACCCAGCTGCCCCTGAGCTTGTCACAATCTTAAAACTAAGATCTTCTCTTAAAACTCACTGATATTTGATTTCAGGTGAATGATTTTTATCTTCAGGCCTGTCATAGATTCTGGGTCTGGAGTTCTCTCTTGCCCATCAAGAGAGCGGGTGCAGTATTAAAATCCAAGAAAGGCTAATGTCTGGGAGGAGACAAGTGCCCCCCTTGCTCCATTTTTATTAAGATCAGAAGGCTTACAAGTTTGATAGAAGTGTACAAAAAGACAGTGAAACTGTGAACATTAACTCATGGTCATGGGGGAAAGGGGTTTTGAAGATATGGGGTGTTAGTGGTTTGGGTCAATAGAAAACAAAATCCTGGAGCTGGGCAGATGGTTGTTTACAGCCAGACATGAGGCCCCACCTCTGTTTACCTAAACTTGCCTAGGGGACAAGAAAGACAGAACATACTACCTCATGGATCAATAAGGCACCTTTCTTTTGCTAATTAGCTCCACTCTGGGCAACTTTGCCCTGCTGAGGTCTACAGCCTTGTTTACCTAATTTGGTTCTTCCTTCCTGTGAAAGCAGCTTTCTGCTACTGTACTAAGTTGGGGGGTGGGGGCGTTACTGCCCTGAATGCCTAATCTTGTTTACCTCAGTTTTGATGCTTTCATCCTGAGGCTTTTCTACTCCTATGCCTTTGTCCTATACTGTCCTATACTATAGATAGGGCCTTTGCCCTGTCTATCTCATTTTGTTTACCTAATCTTGGATGCTTTCATCCTGTGGCTTTCTATTTCTTTATGCCTTGTTAACCCATCAGTATGAGCTCAGGGAATTCCTAAGCTTATTCCCCACACAGGTCAAAGTTTCCTCATATGTAAAATAGTGCAAATAATACATTTGACTAGACTTTTTGAAAGGACTGCATCAGATCCTATTTGTAAACTGCTTCATAGAGTCCTTTCCTGGTATGTAGTAAGTGTAAGAAAATGAAACTATTTCTTAATAAATTGAATTGCATTGAGCCTATTTCCAATATTTATAAAGTGCCTAATAATGGAAGTGCTATTTCATAATGTGGTGCATCACCTGTTGCTGGCAGGGTCATACAGAGGCTGAGATTCATTGCTCATGCATGTTGAAGGAAGGACCATGCATTGGTGTATGTTGATAAATGGTTTCTGAGGTCCCTTCCAACTCTATAGGCCATGTGGTAGTAGGTGGTGAGCCATTGTATTGAGGGATGATGAAAATTCTGGATACTGGAACAGCTCTTTATAGTTTGAATGTACTATTATTATGTATAATCCTATTTAATCCTCATAATAACCCTATGAAGAAGACAGGAGAGGTGGTGTAATTTTCTTCACTTCATATTTGGGAAAATACTGAGCATCAGAGAAGTTAAATGTCTTTATCAGGACACATATTTAGAAAGCTGGAAAGCTGGAACTCACACCTTGTTTTTCTGACTCCATGCCCTGGCATTTTGCATCATGGATAGTCATTCATGTTTCTGTTCGTGTCTGAGTACCATTGAAACACTTGAAAGACCCCCTTTTCCTTGTTAGCATCCCTCCTTTGTGCATTCCACATCCACTTGATTCCTTCTGCAGCCACTAAGCACAATGTTGCAATGTCTGCATGCAGTGGTTGATAACCTAGAGCGAGACTAAAAATTGGAAAGAACGTTGCCACTTCACCCCTGACCTCACCTTCCTCCAAATTTTGCTCTGACATCCAAAGTAAGATGAATGCCCAGGGCAGGTACCATCCTGTTATTTTCTGTGTAGTGATGGCATTCTGAAAGGTCATAGAGTTAAGAGGAGGAGCATTTCTTGCTGTGAATTACTCTTGAGATGAAAAGTGCTTTTTAACCTAAATCTTTGGTTCTGTAGTCATCATTCACTTGGTGACTAATTGAGGTAGCTATGACTGGGATGGTAGCAGGAAGCCCAATGAGAATGGGCTTCCATCTTGCTGTAATTTACCTCCATCATCAAAGGAGGGAAGAACATGCCACACGTATTTAACAGCTAAGCAAAGCATTTTCAGATCCGTTCTTTTTTACATCAAACGTGAGACATACATATCCTAGGAAAGATATTAGTTTCCATTCAGTTCAGATCACTTCAGAAGTTTTTTTTCATTTTTCAAGCTTAATTCATGCTGTAGTTTTTTTTCCATTTACTGCAACGAATACTTTATTTGGTTTCTTTAAAATGAACACCATCAGCTGGTGGAGGCATTGGATTTTCTCTTTATTACATCTCCCCAAGGCAGTAAAACAGAACAGAACACAACAAAACAACAACAACAACAAAAGTAGATGTGAGTACTATACTTCCAAGACTGGCATATGCTGGAACTTTCTTCCCATTTGTCCTGCTGGGAAGTAGAAAGTTGAACTACAGCATTTGAGGGGGTCCTCCTCAGTCCCGTATTTTGGCCATTCCCCATGTCCCATTGTCATTTTTTCCTGTTACACAGTAAGACAGACAAACTAGTTGTTGTAGAACACATTAGCTCAGTTTATATGTGGTTAGGCAGGTTATAAACATATCAGAAGTCAGAATGATTTGTGGAAAAGACAACACCAAGTGAGTGGAATCATCAGTGGATTTCAAAAGGAGAGGTTAATCTTTGTTTTATTCCATCTTTCATTTTTTTATTCAATAAATGCTGAACACCATATAGCGAATATAAAGAAAAATTATAAAACTTTGAGCGCTTCTAGTAACTTACAGCCCTTCATGGAAGACACAAGAAATAAGACAATGAACTCTGTGTAGTACTAGATAGGAATTCATGTGTTTGAAAGGCAGAGAAGAAGGGACCCTGATTATATTTTAGGAGAGCTGAAGGATTTCCCCAGAGGTAGAAACATTTGTATAAACTCTCAGAGAATGAACTCATGAGGCAGATTAAGGAAAAGGAGTCTTTCCAGACAGCAGGATAAAGAAATTCATGGACGTGTAAAGGAGTGTGCCACGTTCAAGACAGTTTGGTGTGACTGAAGCAATATGTACACCTGAAACAGTGACAAAAGTATTTTGACTGCTATGGAGAGGTGACTGTTAAAACTCCTCAGATGTCTTATGAAGGAGTTTTGATTTCAGTTTTGATGAGAGGTGATCTGGAGAAGTTTTTAGGTTGAAATGATTTGAAAAGCTATCATGCTCTAGCATCTGATAGATGTAAGTAGCAGCTGGTAAATGTCCCTTTCTTCAACTTGCATTCTGTTTAAGCTGAGGTTGAGACACCCAGTTTCCAGAGCTTGGTTGGGATGGATATAATCCATCTGCATCGCTGTGCTGAAAGACTAGACTCAACTAGATGAAAAAATGTAAAAAAAAAAAAATCACTTCATTACCTTTAAGGAAATCTTAGGAGCTATCTAAGGCTATCACAATGGGGCTGGAGAAGTGAGAAACTGGAGAAGAATGGTGGTATGGGGAAAGAAGTGGCAGTACTTTGACCATGACTCCGTGAACCATGCAGAGTCAATGGTAAATGATTAGACGATTATTCTGAGAAATGTAAGTTGGGATACAGGAGATAACATTTCTTACTCTGAAAAAAAAGCAGACATATAAAAGAACTGTGGTACAAGAGAAACAGCTTAAAATCCTATATTCAGCTGAAGTTGATGGCTTACAAATAGTTCAAAGTATCTAATTGTCCTTGATGTTTCTATGGCAGTATTTGTGAATTAGAATTGTGTGTAAGATGGCATTGTGGGAACAAGAGGGGACCTGTAAGTTTTTGTTAATAATAAACATAATTTATAAATAAATATTAATAATAGAAGTATATATGTAAATAATATAAGTAATAGAATATAACAGTCTTGATTATTATATGCAATAATGTAATAAAATATAACAGCCTATGGTAAGCATATTACATATAGTATCTCATTTAATCATCACAACTGTAGGAGGGAGGTAGTCTCATAATTATCATTTTTATGGAAAAAAAACAAAAACAATGTAAGAACTAGTAAGGGCATATGATTGCCCAGTCTTGGACTATCAAGTTGCATAAAAAAAATTTAGATCCAGGCTTCAGTCAAAAAAAAAAAAAAAAAAGGTCTAATGTAGGTGTGTGAGGCTGACTTGTGTATCAGTAATAACCCACAGAACATCAGGCAGACTATCATCATGAAGCTCCCAAGCAAAAGGCTTTATTGTTCCCCTAAATTGTTTCTTTAAGAAGTCTAAACTTATTAGGCCAGAAAGAGACAGGCAGATCGAGAGAGAGGAGACACAGAAACTTAAGTCTATAAAGACTTCAAAAACTACCATGTAACTAGAGTATATTTATTCCATCACAGGTCATAAGGGAAGTATTAATTTGTAGTTTGGAAGATAGAGCCACCCTTAAAGCAACCCTTAAGAAAATAGCCCGGATGATTCTGCAGGGACTTCTACTAATGAACTGCCTTTACTCACTGGAGATGTACCTAAAAGTGGCCTCCAGGCTATACTCATAGGCATTGGCACTGACATCCCGGTGTTGAAACAGAAAAGCTGGCTGTAGACTGCTGCGTGAACTTTCCTCACTAAGAACTGGAGGGTGGTAACTTTGATCTCTCTGTCCATCTATCTGTACACATAGTTTTTGGCATCTTGGTTTCACTAATAGTGGAAAGTGATTTTTTTTAAGGTATACTTACTTTCAGATATGATGTCAAAGTCTACCCTGTCTTCTTCCTCCCAGTGGTTCTTTTTCTAAGGCTTACAGTAAGAAAATAAATGTGCTCTAATATCTTGGCTCAAATCCAAGCCAGGAAATTCTATTAGGTTTTAAAAATTAATTTCTCCAACAGTTCCAATTAGATAAGATATTCTTCTTCCTCCCTTCTTTAGATAGCCTAGTATCTTCCTTTGGATTCAGAAACAAAAATGTACTTGTTAAGAAATACATTTGACAACGAGGGGATTGCAAAATTCTGTAGAAATGTGAGGTTAGTGCCGTATTTCTGTGAAAATCTATAGCCCAACCTCTGGCCTTTTAGGGGAAAAATAATGTGCTCTTTCTACAATCAAAATATCCAGTGGTGCCATTACTCCCAACACAAGGAAGTAAACACATAAATAAAATATTAGTGGTGATTATAACAGCATGTTCTATTTAAGTCTGTTATCACTTTCAGTAGCTTGAACAATGCATCCTGAAATTCACCAAAGTCATCTGTGCATACCTCTTTCTGCAGGAAATTTGTACTCATTGATCTTGAGACTTAAAAGGAAGCATTTGAACTGTATTTAGCTATCATTATGGACTATCTTCCTTATGTTACATATACGGAATTTACTTTTCCAGATTTTGCTATGCCTGTCTTCCTCTTTTCTCACCCTTAAACAAAGATTTTGTGAAAAAAGAATGTTTTGAGAGAAATTAGAAGTGATAATGGAAGGAAAGGATACCCAGTACCTTAACAGGAAAGATGTACCAAATAGAAGCAATAATGGAAGAGGATTATGAGAAAATGAAACAGATAAATTTACAGAAACACCAAATAATTCTTTCCATGAATTTCTTTATCTCTTTCCATTATTCTCTTTGAAGAGTATGAGCCATGTAATTCTTCTCTGTCTTTCTTGTCCTCCACTGAATCTCCAGGACTTCTAAAACAAATCAAGTCAAGAATTAGCCTTTTAAGCGTGAAATATACCTATATGCTATGCTGTACGTGTCCTCTATGAATCATTCTGTGGAAGAAGTCTGGGAGATATGCATGTCTCCAATCCTCAGGTGCCAGCTCAACTCAGGAAGTGCTAGTAGCAGCCCCCCTCATTTACTGTGATGGTCTTTCTCTGGTTGAAATACTATTTTCCTACAGCCTTAGGTAGAAACAAGTGCTTCAAATAGCTTCTTTATGCACTATACAGCAGCAGCACAATAATAAACCTAGCACAGTGGCAAGGTTATAGGCCCAGAGGAAAGAATGGTAAAACATAATTATTTGTGAGTAACAAAGTAATTCCATGCCCAAAAACTGTCAAATTATGCTAAAACTAAATCACAGGGGAAAATATCAAGAAAGCAAGGCAATCTTGGGTTCTTAGAACCTTTCTTATCTAATTTTACCCAAGGCTGCTTCTCCCACAGAACTCTGAGCTGCTGGTTCCCTGCCATCTCATCACCCCTCGCCACAGCAGTCATGACAATAACAATGGCGACCATTTACTGCATGCCTAATCTATGCCAGGCAAGGGACACTGTTCCCACTAATCCATCCCTTAGCCCTGCAAAGTTGGTACATTGATAGTTGGTATCATTGTACAAAGATTTTTAATAGCTTGTCCAAGGTCACAAAGGGAGGTGTTAGAAGACTTATAATCCAACAGGGCAGCCTAACTCAAACTCAGTCCTTGCCTTGACTCAAAAGGAGAGTGCAGACAACCTACAGGTCTTTGATATCTTCCCACTGTCTGTAAGTAGCTCTGCTTTAAATGCATTTTCTTCAAGAGAAGGAGAATCCTAAGAGGAGAAGAGGATTTTCTTCTAAGGCAGTGTTTTTGAACCTTCGTTGATGTTGCCATACCCCATGATTATCCTCCTCTCATGAAATTTTAATACAATGATATACTCTGTGTGTGTGTGGGTGTGTGTGTGTGTGTGTGTGTGTGTACAATATACTGTGGCCCATTAGAAGACTGCAGATTACAACAGCTAAGATTATAAGGGCACCTGGGTGACTTAGTCAGTTAAGCATCTGATTCTTGATTTCGGCTCAGGTCATGATATTACAGTTCATAAGTTCAAACCCCACATGAGGCTCCATGCTGACAGTGTGGAGCATGTTTGGGATTCTCTTTCTCTCTCCTCTCTCTCTCTGCCCCTGCCCTGCTCACTCTCGTGCTCTCTCTCACTCTCAAAATAAATACATAAAATAATCAATTAAAAAAAAAAGATGGTTTTACCCTCTTGGGGCTGATAATGCCCCTGTTGAGAATGTATGTTGCTAAAGTGACAAAGCACATGGTTGAAGCTCTCCTGTTTTTTTTTTTCTTTAATGTTTTTAATGTTTATTTTTGAGAGAGAGAAGAGAGAGACAGAGTGCAAACAGAGGAGGGGCAGAGAGAAAGAGAGACAGACAGACAGAATCTGAGGTAGGCTCCAGGCTCTGAGCTGTCACTACAGAGCCTGATGTGTGGGACTTGAACCCACAAACCGTGAGATCATGACCTGAGCCAAAGTTGGAAGTTTAACCAACTGAGCCACCCAGGTGCCCCTGAAGCTCTTCTTTTATTCAGAGCACCCAACAGTGACCACAGAGGTCTTTTTCCCCTCCTACCCACCTGGAAGATGAAATCCATTGTGGAAGAATCTCATTGGTGAGCTCCCACGGGGGATAGACTTAGTAAAGAAAGGGAACTCTTCAGAGAATCCTGAGCCCTTGCAGACCCCTCACTTGGGACCATGTAATGTCAGAGAAAGCAGAGCAAGCAACGATACAGTTGTATGATCAAACCCATTGATGGACATTGATTGTTTTCCTTGTAATGATTCATTGATGTATAATTTGATAGTGAATCTGGAATTTTATATAAAACTTGGGCTGAGCTATCCAATTAAGAATATAGAGGCTCAAAGGAATCCAAACACATGACTGGATTTACTAAGAGACCAAGATGATTTTTAGCAGAGGGACCAATTAAAATCTCCTGGAAAGTGAGAAGAGATTTAGCTTTAGATTGAATTAGCCTTTATTAAGCACCACTATACACCAGGTATTGGTGGGGATGTTTTTACGTTATCATATATCTAAGCTTCACAATAGCTCTCAGAGGCAGATGGAATCATTCACCTTTTACAGCCCAAGATCTTGAAACTCAACACAGATATTCTTAGCCTACTTGTACAAGATCGTACAACTGTCGAGCATCAGGATAAAGAGCCACGGCCAAACATGCTTCATTAAAATCCCAACTCTTACTTTGTTTGTGGTTACAGTTTTTCTCCTCTTTATACAAATCTGACATATTAAAATGTACTTTTATACAAACAACACATTTTATAACAAATCACAAAAATATTAGCATTAATATATATTTAAAAATTGCATCACACTTATTTAGAGAATTTGACATTAACTTATATTGTTTATACTTTTTAAATGAAGAACTTTAGAAAACCATACATTTTAAAGGTGTCTGAACTGCTGACTGGCAAGGAAAGATGATTTGTTATTCTCTTGCCAAGCCTCTTCTATTCTCTTAATTTCTTTTTCCTTTATCTAAAACTGTCACAGATCAAAACTTAGAACAAAGGAGCAGAATATAAATTACTGTGCTTGGGTGTGGGATCTAAGCTAATAAGAATCTGTCTTAAATTGACTATAACATGCAAAATTTGGGAAGAATAATCCTAAGCATCTCTGCTCATTGCTCATTCCGTGGAAAGCAGTATACTGTACTTGGATTTTCTTAACTCTTCATATCCTGACTAAACATCGCAGAGAATAGCTGCTTAGAAAAACAGAATTGATTCATTTGACAAATAATAATAAGCAAATAAGATGTTCCAGGCTTGTGTTAGACTCTGGCTAGGTAGAAATATGTTACTTAGACAAGAATCCCTGCCCTCAAGGAGCTATAGTACAGGTCTAATGAAACAAGAGGTATAAATTAAACAAACAAAAAACAAGTCCATAAATATCTACATTCCTCATGGAATCTGTGCAGATGGGCCCTGATTGTGGATGGAAACTTGGCCATGAGCTAAGAAGGAAGAGAGGTTGAAGCCTAAAGGAACAAGTAGGCTCTGAGGAAGAATGGGCTTGACAAATTTGAGGGAAGAAAGGAGGAGAAAGTGTCTGGAGTGCTGTAGGCAAGGGGAGAACAGCCTGGGAGACGCTGGAGAATCCAGGAGGACCGACTCAGGCAGGCCATTGAAAGCCTGGGATCTTATTCTAAGAACTATGGGGAACTTTTAAAGGAGTTTAAACCAGAGAAGAGGAGGATCTGCTTTATATATGTAGAAGCTTCCTTTGGCTGACTGAATCAGGAGAATAAGGCAATATGGATACCTGTAAATAGTCTATTGTATTGCAGCATCCAGATATAATAGGCTGGTTGGCTATACTGGTGTGGTAGCCAAGGCAAATGGAAATGACTCAAAGACTGATCTTCAGTTGTGTGAGGGAGTAATTCCTGACAGCTCTAGCTGGTGAAAGACAAAAATATCTAGGACCACTGTAACCACTCTAAGGCCAGCCCACAATGGAGCAGACCCTGCTTTTACTAGGACAAAATTAGCATGTGGCTGTTAATCTCCTAGTTCTTTTTGATTATTTGTATTCTTTGAGATTTTAGTTCCCTTAAAAGTAGTCTTGAGTGTGTGTTTTTTTTTTCAGAAAAAAAATACAAAAATAAAAAAACAAAAAAAACTCCTATATGTAAGTATCAGGGATAAGGTTGGAGGAGAGGTATATAGATCTATTGATTTGCCCCACGGCTATTTCTTCATAAACACTATTCTTAAGATATATGACATCAGATGGTTTTTTTAAAAAAGAAAGCAACGTACTTGATTTCTCCCACCACAGAAGCCTAGCCTAGAGAATAAAAATTCCTGCCATACTATACTAGGAAAAACAATGGGAGGGATGAATGTTAACAGCTTCTCCAACTGAAATATAAACACTGGCATGCTACGTGTGTTTGCTAATAGGCGCATTTGGCAGAAGTATACTGTGAAAGCAAAGGGATGAAGCAGATGACGACTCTTGGGACAGAATACTTCCTGCTTCTTCTGGGGTCTCAAACTGATTGCACTTTCTGGGCAACAGCCTGCGGTCCAGCCTTCACCTTTACCTGCCTCCAATGTGACAGCTTTTTCTCTATCCCACTCTAGCTACGTGGTGATCATATTAGAAAACAACCTGATATGCCCCCATTTTAGAGCACTAAAGAGTATTTCCAGTCTATAGTGTGACTCCTGCAGACATTCTGCGTTATGACAGAAGACTCCTAGAGCCCAGATTTTTAACCTAAGAAATAGAAACTTCTAGTGTTGAAGCATCTCAGGGACAGGCTGGTGAGAATGTTATTTGGGGGCATCTGTCTTGTGAGTTGCTCTCCTCTGATCAGATTGCAGAGCCAAATGGCTGTTCCATATGCCTGGGAGGCCAGTCCTGCTGCTCAGGGTTCTAGATGGTTTGTTTTCTGCTCTTGCTTGTATGCTCAGAGATGACAGCAGCCCCTCAGCACTGGAAAGGGGCCAACAGTCAGTCAACCGGCAAGTATTTATTAAACACCCTAGAGTGCATTGCCCTCTTGAGGCCTGGTCTGGTTGCAGCTTCTGTACTTTTCTGTGAGCCATAGTTTTCCTGACATGACTTAGCTCAGGGAGGCTTTTCATTTTGAATGCAAATGTTTATGGGTTAAAAGCTTATTTAAGTGTCCCCCGGGTAGGTTGAGTGGGAGACCAGTGTTGCCTTCTTGTCACACATACTCTATCTGGAGCCAGTTAAAGACCGGAAAAATTGCTTGAGGAAGCATATGGAAATTTAAGAGGTAGAAAGCAATCAAGGCAACATTTTCTGAGAATAGTGTTAAAATCATGCTTAGGAATAGAAATAAATATGAATCAGTCTCTTTTTCCCTTATAAAATCATCAATATAATTTCCTGACTATCTGGGATGGCTTGGGGGATGGGTGGGATAAATTACCATATTAAGAGTCACATGTTTTATGTTTTTTCAAATGTTACAGAATTGTTCTTCTCACAGTGAGTAGATCTAGCTGATGCCTGACATCCAAAGTATACTAGGAACAGAGAAGACTCAAGATAAAACATATTGCTTAAGAGTTCATGGTGATATTGGCAGAACACACTTTCCTGGGCCACTAAGCTTGTGGATTTAGGACTGATGGCTGAGCGTCACAGTGCATTGCCCCTTGTAGGCAGAGAGTTCCCTGGCACTTCTGATATGAGTAGAGAGGAGATGACATCTCTTGGCAAGGATACTGACCTGAGGTGCCATGACACTAGGCTCTTCTTAGCTCAAGGGAGAGAATAAATTCTGTGATTAAATGCATAAGCACATGTGTGTGTGCATGTGTGTGTGTGTGTGTGTGCGTGCGTGCATGTGTGCTTCATGGTGGCTGGAAAGAGTTTTTGTAGAAGTCTAAAATTCCTGCCTAGGCAAAAAAGCACAGGCAAAGATGTTCCTCCATTGACTTGATTCAGTTTTAATCAACATTTCCCATTTTTCCTTAATGTTAAAGTTGCCTGCAAAATATTTATAGGATATGTAAATGTCTCTCATATTTACATATCTTTCTCCTCCATTCATTCAGGTCCACATATTGAAAAATTTTTACCTTTAACATCTTCCAATCTGTTGTTGTCTCTCAGTCCCATGCTTTAGCTCAGGCCTTGTAGTTTCTTATCTAGACAATTTTAATAGCCTTCCAACTAATTTCCTTACCACCTGTGTCGCCTCTCTCCACCTTATCCTTCTCCTACTGCCCAAGTGATTATTCTAAATCCCAGATCTTATTGAATTACTTTCTGCTTAAAATCACTAAGTGGCTTCTAATAGCTTGAGCTATTATCTAATAGCTAACAATCATATCCTTTATTAAGCCCAACCCATGTAGTAAGACACTATGCTAGACATTTTCACATGAATTCATGTGTTGAAACCTCACCATTTCTTTGTTTTAGATGCTGGGACTAGTTTGCAAACTTTAACATAAGGAGTGAGTGGTAAGATTCAGAACACCAAGAGGCAAAAATCAACCAAATGGTGTTCTAGTATCTTTACTTTCAATCCAAAACAATATTAAACAGTATCAAGATATTACCTGTGTAACAGATATGTCATTTATCACATATCTGAGTCTATGTATGGGATTAATTCCTAAGGGGAATTGCTCAATAAAAGGGTTTGTACGATTTTACAAGCCAGAATTATATATCCAGACCGCCTTCCCTAAAGGTCTCCAATCTGTGTTCACAGCAGCCATGTGCAACTGCTTTTCACTCATCTCCTGCTGCACATAAATTACTTGATTTTTGCCTCTCTGATAAATGACAAATAGCATCACCTTGCAGTTTTAATTGGTGTTTCTCATTACCTGAGGGAGATTATATAAAAGGGGAACTTGCCAATAATCTTCCAGAACAGTTGTGAGACAGGTGCTGTTATATTCAGCTTTGTATGGGGAGGAAACTGAGTCAAGATTCTCTGTAGCTTAATTCTTTAACCTGCTGTTACTAATTAACTTTATTTAGTGGAGAGTTAGTGCTTGCCTACTGTGTCAGAATTGTATTCAATACTGAACCGTGTGGGCTTCAGTATTCCCCACCTCCATATCTTGGCACTTGCTGCCCTGAAATAGGCCCCCCATTTCCCAATCAGCTAATTCTTCCTTATCCTCCAAATCCTTGTCGAAGTATCTCCTTCTCCTGGAAGACTTTCCTCACTTGCATCCTTTTATGTGCCCTAAGAACACCCTCTTCTGGCCTTGATCTACCCCTTAACATCCTGCATTATAATCTTGTTTTACTATATGATCCTTGATGGCGAGATGACCTATTATTTGGCTTTGTTTCCCAAATAATTAGCCCAAGATCTGGCACGTGGTAAGTGCTAAACGTGTGTTTGTAGAATCAGCTGAGAGAATGAATGATTGAATACAAGAAACTAATTGAAAATTCAAAGGATGAAAAATAAAAGTAAATTTTGAATATACCTTTTCTTCTCTCAAGATGATGCAGTAATTGTTAAGACGATTTTATTTTCTCAGAGTCTTTATGCTTTTTAAGAAGCTGTCACGTAAGGTATTCTGGCTTATTTTTCATTTGAAAAGAAAAAAAGAGAAAGGGTCTTCTATTTCAAGAGTTTTCAATTTTCTTAGGGACTTAGGGACCCTCTGAAGGGCCCTGAAAGAGTTGGTAGGGTTGGGGGCACTACTTGCCCTCCACACTCCCCCTCAGCCCTTCACACTCACCTCATTTCTTTGCACAAAGTGTCATTTGTCTTTCATCTTGGTTCCTGTGTAAGTTTTTCTAATAGAAAGAGTTCTGTGTTTGTAAAATGTTTAATAGTCTTTAGAAGAGAAGAAAGCGCAGCTCTTTCCAACAGGAAATTTGGGTTGTAGTCCTGCCCCTGTCCTTTGCTAGCTTCATGGCTTCACACTAGCCATGTACTCATTTCGGGTTCAGTATCTTAATCCGTGAGCTGAATCCTTTGGGCTAGATGAGGCCAAAGTCTCTTGTAGCTCTAGAACAACGTGTCTATTTATATCCATGTATTACATCTAAGGATCTAAATCTCTGGTTCTGAACACTGTAGTTAAAATTTCCCTTTTTCATTTACCACTTTGATTGTAAAACCCTGCGACTGTCTCCATCCTTTCAAAGAGTCACCATTAAGGGGCACCTGGGTGGCTCAGTCAGTTAAATGTCCCACTTCTGCTCAGGTCATGATCTTACGGTTTGTGAATTCGAGCCCCGTGTCTGACTCCAACTCTATGCTGACAGCTCAGAGCCTGGAGCCTGCTTCGAATTCTGTGTCTCCCCCTCTCTCTGCCCCTCCCCTGCTCATGCTCTGTCTCTGTCTCTCTCTCAAAAATAAAATAAATATTAAAAAAAAAATTAAAGAGCCACCATTAGTTTCCAGTGCTTAATATATTAAGAACAGTTTTTTTTGTTGTTGTTGTTTTGGTTTTGGTTTTTGGTTTTTGTGTTTTGTTTTTTTGTCCTCACCTCAGAATCTCTAAGAGGGGAATCTATACCAAGCCACACCTTTCATTTCATTGGTCCTCTTGTGTGTCTGCTCATCACACTGGAAGTCAGTCATTCATACTTCCTTTATCTTCTAACTTGCTTCACCAAACCTAAAAATTCTTCAGTTTTACTTCATTCATGTATGTTTATTTTAAAACACTGTACCAGGGCACCTGGGTAGCTCAGTCAGTTAAGCATCCAACTCTTGATTTCCACTTCAGTCATGATCTTACAGCTGGGGAGATGGAGCCCCACATCAGGGTCTGTGCTGACAGGGCTGAGCCTGCTCTGGATTCTCTCTCTCCCTCCCTCTCTCTCTCTGCTCCTCCCCAACACACATAACTTGCATTCGTTCTCTCTCTTTCTCTCCCTCTTTCTCTCTCTCTGTCCTAAACAAACAAACAAACAAACACACACACACACAAATATTTTTAAAACATTTTAAAAAATAAAATACTCTCCTAATTAGCCATGGTCCATGAAATCAACTCCATAGGACTAGTTAAGGGGCAATGTTTACCACTTCATTTTTGTTTTACTCATAAGTCAAAACACCCTATCATGATAGACTACCTTAAAATAAAATAAAAAAAATACCTGTTGTTATCATTTACTTTCTATGAAAAAGCCTCTTTATTATTTAGATCATATTGATTATAGATTACAAGATCCTTGAAGACTACATTTATGTCTAACTAGTACATAAAGCACACATAAAACACATACGTGAATGTGTGCACCTATAGCTTTCTGTGTCTATTAGGGCTCAGATTTAAACTACAAGGGGTAGAGGACTTCTGGTTTAGAACTAGAAATGCTTTGAAAGTAAAATATAATTTAAACATTATTCTCAAACATAGGTTTCTTAGTTCTTTTCGATCATATCTCTCTACCTGTAAAGGAAGAACATCTATAATTTTGTGAACAACAGGAATGTATTTTCAAAAGAAGTTCCTTCTACATAGTGATAATATCCTGGAAGAGGAGAAGTAGTTTGTGGAGTAGAAGGAAAATCCACTTCTGCTATTTCCTTTGTTCTGTCATTGTTGAAAGTCTGCAAGATTAAAAAAAAAATCTGTCTCAAGGACACCTTTCACTACTTCCTTCTCCAAATTCTAATCTTTTTGCTACACGTGAAAAACACTGGCCTAAGTTGTGAAACAGACCTAGGTGGCCAAGTCTCTCATGTGACATGTCCCTATTAATAAACTAGTGTGGCCCTAAGAGGCAGCCTGGCTTCCTCTCTGGGGGCCCAAGTACTTCTGCAGTTGTTCAGGTAGCTCTCTGTCTGTCCCCCACCTCTATCTAATGAGCTGGCTCTTCCCTTTATCTGGGACACCTCAAAGGCCTCACTCCCCCTGGGCCACTGTGGGGAATGGCTTTTTTTGCTATCAATTTTTCCAATGAGGGTGACACCTCTACCTCCTGTGAGGCAAATTACTCTCTGAACTGCAGTTTCTGTGAGTTTCAATGGCTTCCTTTCTGTGTCTCAGAGAGCAGCAGCTGTTCCTTAGACACTGGGATCCGTACTGTGTGTCACCACCTTTTATAAAGCCAAGAATCCCTCTTCACTGGAGGTTAACTTTTTGTCCTGGAAAATTTCAGTGGCACATTAGTTGTGAGTTAGGCTAGACAACATAGTCTAGCAATGCAGCAAAGAGGAAGTTTTTCAGTTAGGAAATTACCCTCTTTAATTGGTCCTAAGAGTTTAGCCCAACACAAAATGACCCAGCAGACTAAATAAATATCTGAAGCCCTATATACTCACCCATGGTATTCTTCTACTCCACCTGACATTGGATCACCGTAGATGGTCAACATCCTAAATGCTAAGTGGAGCAAAGGAGGCAGAATGCCAGTACCCTGCCTCCCACTCACCTCCAACCTTTTCTCTCTTCCTGTGAGGGAGCCCTCTGATTTTATGGCTTAATTTATTCTACAAGTTCCTTTTCACTAATAAATCAAAAAAGTCAATACCATCCCACACACATTTCCTAAATAACAGTACCAACTAAACCAGATTCTTCATGCCATCATGTGGATCTACAGAGTTCTGATTGCAAAGATGCTGTGAAGTATGCAGGGATGGGAGAAGACAAGGAGGAGGAGGAGGAGGAGGAGGAGGAGGAGGAGGAGGAGGAGAATGGAGAGAGGCAGACACTGAGATGCATGTCCATAACACACACACATGGAGACCTATGTCACTAAGTTCTGGTCTCCAAATCTTTAGAAAGCCTAGAGTATGGAGGCTGAGGTGTCACTGGGAAGTGATTTGGATTTTAATACTGTCACTTGTTTGAAATGTGTTTGCATAAAGACAGAACATAAGACAGGAAGAAAAATAAAATTACCTTTTATAATTTCTTACCTGTTATGGATGGGAAATTGACCTGTATCACAGACACAGGTTATAGTTTTAATTTGTTTTGTTTGTTTTCCTTTTCTTTGTAGTTCTCAAACTTTTCAATCTACTTACTTAGGTCTGTTTCAAGAAGCTTTCAAATGAAGGCTTGAATGAAATGCAGCCCTTCATCAGCTGTAGGGTTTGGTCCAGCTCTCTTCTTCCTGTGAGCCATGTTTAATTTTGCCCAAATTCTTAACAAGATAAAACTCGGGGAGACTTTCTGTGTTAGGTGCAGAATCAGGCTGAATTTGTCTATGGCTATTGGACTTACTCATATTGGGACTATGCTTACTTCTCTCCATGTTTCTTATGTACCAGAAACATCCTGTGAGATGTTGTTTTGTACATGCAAGGCAACATTTAAAGCTGCTTCTCCAGTACTCACTGTGATACTGAGGGTTCCACCTGGCCTATGTGTGGTAAATTGTTAAGACACTGAGGTTTATATTACCTTCTCGGCAGTGATGTATCAAAGCTATGTTTCTTTCCAAATCAGAAACCTCCCAGAAGCTCCTCATTACTAATATTTGGTTGAGGTTTTAAGATGTTAATTATCAACAAAGGTACATATAACTCAGAATTTGGGTCTCTATACCATTCCAATCATAATAGTAAAATTTTAATGCTTAATACTCAAAACACTTAGATGGAAGTCAGCAAGTCACTTTACAAAATATTTTCTACTGTAATCACCCCACCACCACCAAAGAGCTGTGGACTGTAATAGCAAACATATATAGGATTGAGGGCAAATAAAGTTGGGGGACTTCTTGCTTGAGGTAATACTCCAAATTACATGCAACGTACAGTTGGTTCTCATTATTTGCATTCGTTATATTCTGTAAAATTCCTGTGAACACTGAATTGGCAAACACTGAACTATTGCTCCTAGGGTAAATATAGGATTAGGTTCCTGCAAGCCTTAGGTCACAATGGTGAATACATAACCTTGTTTTATGTGTGTTTCTGTTTAAAGACCCCTTATTGTGTATATGTTGTTAAATGTTAATCTGTAAGCTGAATTCTTTGGTGGTTGATTCACTAACACCAAACTTACTCCAACAGCACTATAATTCACACACAAATGAAGTTTATCTTGCTCAAATTCTGAAGGCAGGTC
Source organism: Prionailurus viverrinus (assembly GCF_022837055.1). Lineage (NCBI taxonomy): Eukaryota > Metazoa > Chordata > Mammalia > Carnivora > Felidae > Prionailurus > Prionailurus viverrinus. Next base: position 96,603,509 of record NC_062569.1, read on the forward strand.
ACACCTTCTTGCAGTTAGGAACAATAGGTGACCCTTCAGCACTACACATGGGAGCCTTTGTCAACAGTAAAATCGCCAAGACAAAACAGAAAAATGTTTTGTGAAACATGTGAAAAATGTTTTGTTAAACATGTGAAAAATGCAACACTAAGCAGACCACAGAAAAGACTTTTGTTTATAGGATGAGTGCTGAATCAACAGGCAGCTCAGCTGGGAGCATGCATATGTGTTGGTCTTCTCAAATTTTTCACCATTCAACACATGTCTACAAATGACTATGAAGTATAGTGAGTGTTGAATTGGGGATAAATTCTGATGAGTAGGCTTATTCACAAATATTGGAATCCCCAAATGATGAGGAACAACTGTAACTTACAATTGAGACTGAAGAGCCAGACAGTGCATGTTCCTGGAGAATAAACAATTCCCAACCCAAAGACCTCCATGATCTGATTGATTTCCTTTATCTTCCAGAAAGCCCTTCCCTGGAACATAGGCTTCTCCAGATAGCTCTGGGCTGATAAATAAAATTCATCAAGTAGTACAGATAGCAGTGTACATGTAACTACCCATCACACTCTGTAGATGCTTTTCATTAAACCTAATTCTTGTAACATTCAGATTTTAGCTTTTTAAAATTATTTTTTCCTACTTAAATATCTAAAATTTTGCTTATCATTGCATTTCAGATGTTGCCTATTTCTGTCTTACACCTACTTTTCCTTCCTACCTGAAATAATCAATAACCACCTCATTGTTTGTGACCCTCTAGAAGGGTATTCTTCCGAGCTACCTAAGCCAAGTACAGAGCTTTACTTTTTTTTTTAAGTTTATGTATTTATTTTGAGGTGGGGGGTGGGGCAGAGAGAGAGAAGCAGAGAGAGAGAATCCCAAGCAGCCTTCATGCTGTCAACATAGGGCTCCACTCAGAGCTTTATCACAAACTCTGTGATCTTGACCTGAGTGGAAATCCAGAATCGGATGCTTAATTGAATGAGCCACTCAGGCACCCCAGAGCTTCACTTTTTCACAAGGTATTTTAAAGTGGAAAAATACTTATAAGTGCACACACACATACACACACACACACACACACTTCATAAGCATATGTGTGTGTGTGTGTGTGTGTGTGTGTGTAATGAAGAGGAGAGTTATCCTTATAATAGCTGTAAGATTTGAATTTACTTTAATATTCAATTTTAAAATAAGAAAACATAAGATTCAGGCTGTATAATTTAAGTTCTTTTTCCTCATGTTAGTATCTGAAATTGATGTTAAAAAAAATCAAGAACACTGAAAAAAGGTGATAGACTAGGTTTCGTCCCCGTAGTTCTTAGGTAAAGTAGAGTTCTTCGTGACCCTGCTGAATTGCACTCTAGAGAAGGCAGAGAGAACAAAGGGAAGAAATTAAGTATCTTACTGAAACTTCTTTAAGAAGAGTGACTCATTTCTTCTCAAAAGATGGAATTGTTTCATTAAACTTGTCTCTGTTTTCTAGTAGCTGTATGGCTTAAGGGGACTTTTATAAAGATTTCAGATATCCTGATAATAATTCTTTTCATACTTTTAGCCACTGCTCATATTTCTTCTGAGTGACCTGAACAAAATACACATCACTTTCTTCATGTTACTGGTCTTATTAAAATCTGTCTGTGACTTCCTGTTTCTAATTCATCTAATGCAATTCTGCTTGTAATTTTAGGTCTTATGCCACCTGGTCAGGGTTATTTCCTCTAACCGAGCAGTTCTCAAACCTGAGTGAGCATCAGGATCACCCAGAAAGTTGGTTAAAATACAAATTAAAATACAGATTTTCTGATTAGTTCTGGAGTGGGGCCTACGAATTTGCATTTGTAATAATTTCCAGGTCTACTGATGCTGCTGGCCTGGGGACACCACACTTTTAGCAACACTAACCCTAATACAACCTGTTCATTCAGATGTTTTTGTACAATGCCTGCCACATTGTAAATACTCAATAAATTCTTACTATATACCAGTTCAATTTTCCTACTATCCAATAAATAAGCCATTTTCAATCCTGTCTTTGTTTAGTTGCGTACACTTTATAAACAGGCTGTTTTCACTAAATCTTTGCCTACTGTGGGATCCATCAGGTAAAATCCCAATCAGTTTTGTTTAAAACTTTGAAGTCATCACTAACTTTTTCTTTCCTGAATATACATTGATTTATGTCATTTATTTAATTTAGTATCACATATTGGCATAAATGTGTCCTAAATTTGTGTCCTCGGTAATTTTTTTTTATCAAATGAGGAGGCTGAGGCTATATCTGGCACATGATTCTACCCCATCAGTGTCCCAAGGAACCATTGAATGGACAGGATGTATTATTTGCTTTTAGGTGCTGAAATATGCATCTGCTTTGTATCTAGGTTGCAAAGAAACTGGTAAAACCATATTCGTCTAATGAGAAAATAGAGGGTGAGGGTAAAAATATTTAATGCCTCTTAAAGTACTAAAAGAAGACTTAAAAACTCTCTTGTCAAATTAAAATCTACCTTTCACTTCTTTCTTATTGTAAAGTTTGAGTGTTTTGCATTTTAAATCCCACTGTATAGCTGAACGTGTTGTCTTCATTGTAAATATTTAACATATGTGCGTATACTGCATGCAATATAATGTTAGTGATAACAAGTAAAAGTGATTTAAATGTTACAGAGGCTCTGTTTGCTTCCCTTGAATTCCATATCTGTACCTCACTATCAAAATCAAGCAAAGACTGCGGAGAAAGGCAATTTCAAGGAGGCGACTATTATTGCTTCCATGACTGAGGATTGTGAGCAGTAGTGCTAGGATTTGTGAGCACCAAGCAGTTTTTTATAAAGTTATCAATGTTTTTTTTTCAAGAATGCTGAGAGTTTCTAGTTAAGAGACTTATTAACCTTTTGCTCATATTTGAACCTTCTCCTTTCAAAAGAGCCACACGAGCAATTACCCCTTGAATTAAGTCATTGCTCATCAGCAACATGGTAACTCCTCTGCATTTAAGTGGTTGACTTGTAGTTGATTTTATATAGAAGGGAATTAGCTAAGCAACAGTAAGTTTATTAGATACCTCTCTAGAAAGTAACTTCGGTTTAGCAGAAACTGTAAGTTAATTCATTTATTAATTCATTCAGTAAACATTTACTGAGTGTCTATTGGTGCTGAGCATCGTATTAAATATTTTGGAGGATAAAAAGATGTGTCAGATACGGATTCTACTTGCAGTCAGCTTAGACAAAATATATGTTCATAAAGACCACATTTTAAGGTAGAAAGAACTGTCTTTTTTTTTTTAATGTTTATTTTTTTGAGGAAGACGGAGTAGGGAGGGGCAGAGAGAGAAGACACAGAATCTGAAGCAGACTCCGGACTCTGAGCTGTCAGCACAGAGACCCACGCAGGGCTTGAACTCCCAAACTGTGAGGTCATGACCTGAGCTGAAGTCCAAAGTTGGATGCTTAACTGACTGAACCATCCAGATGCTCCAAGAATTAAGTGACTTAAGAAAGCTTAGATGTGATGCATGTTGAAAAGAGTACAGACTCTCTAGAAGACATTAGGGAAATTTGACGGCAGAAACTGTGTTTAGGTTGGGTCAGCAAGGATGTACGTAGATGTACGAAGTTAGAACTCCTTAACTATGTGTGGACATGAACTGCCTTTTATTTATTTATTTATTTATTTATTTATTTATTTATTTATTTAAAAAATTTTTTTTCAAACGTTTTTTATTTATTTTTTGGGACAGAGAGAGACAGAGCATGAACGGGGAAGGGGCAGAGAGAGAGGGAGACACAGAATCGGAAACAGGCTCCAGGCTCCGAGCCATCAGCCCAGAGCCTGACTCGGGGCTCGAACTCACGGACCGCGAGATCGTGACCTGGCTGAAATTGGACGCTTAATCGACTGCGCCACCCAGGCGCCCCATGAACTGCCTTTTAAACGTGGTTACTCTTCACTCCAGTTGAATTCTAGAGAGACGGACCTGCCTAGGGGTCAAGTGGAGGGATGTAAATGATGAAAGCCCATGTTCAGTTTTGCTGGAGCTCAAGGGGCAGCAGGAAGAAGGTTGGAAGAGTCGGCTGTTGCCAGTTCAAGGAGCACTCTGGATGTTAGGCCAGAGAGAATAGGGTTTTGCTATGCATGATGGGAGGGGGAAAGTGAATGAATCCATCTATGCTTTAATGAAATTAGTCTGGCAATAGAGTGTAAATGGAATTGTCTATAATCTCACTTCTGGTCTCCTATCTATTATTTTGGTTAATCAGTCCCTCGATCATATTGATCAGATCCCTTCCAGATCTTGAGACTTGCAGGAATTTCTTGGGCTGTGTTGCTTTTCCTCAGTAAGAGATGGCCGTAGATCCATGACCACCTTAGCAAAAGGACTTGTCTAGAGGGTTGCAAAATAGATTGAATAGACAAGATTCCTGAAAGAAATAGATGAACCTTCTGTGCCTCAGTTGTACGTATACCTTATTGACTCAAGGGGTATATACAGACTTTCAAAAAGTATTTAAAGACAAAAATCAAGATGTGTCAGCAATGCAAACACATCATTGCAGGTAGCAGAGGTGACTTTTATCAAGCCCAAGCTGTAGTCTGGATATATTCACTAGGTAAATACTGACATCCTACAAATGACCTTTAAATTTCCTATAGCACTACATATTTTAGGTGTTTTGCATGATAAAGTTATTAGTGAGTTTTGGCAAGTTGCTGTTTTAGCTTCATATTAATGAATTCTGAATGGTCAGGGTATACATTCAAGGTGAGAGAAAGTAGGTCTTCTTAGAAGACACTATAATTTTCCTTTCAGCATTATTTTGTCCTAAATGAGATGAAGAATTAAACACAAAACCAGTACAGTTCCTGTCAATGTATTAGTAGGCTGAGAAACTCAAAATCGGTATTCTAGTTTTGTTTTGTTTTTTAATCGATGCAGATGTGTGGAAGTTAAGTAGGCATTAAAAATTGTAGAAAATAAATGTTTATTAAACCTACCCACACACACTAACAAAATGGAAAACTTATCCTGTTTGTTCTGTAAACCAAATACACTTCATTAAACAAAAGCTCTTGAGTCTTATGCATGAAATATCGTTTCTCCATGCTTCTCAAAACTCTCTGGGGCTGCTCTGTGTTGCGGCATTTACATTTTCTTGCCCACTCTCCCCTGCCTCCAGACCAGGTTTTTATCTGAGTGTCCTCTCTCTGCAGATGGCTTAGTGGACTCTTATCCAAAGGCATTAGAAGGGCTGTTGTCTGTGCATTAGGAGGGCTGTATCTGCAAAAGCAGATCAATCGCGCCCTCAGCTGGCCAGAGAAGTGGTTACATTTTGATATTCCCTGTGCTTAAGCATAGCAGACGAGAGAGGCTACAAGTGAGAATCTATTTTGAGATATGAAGATGTGCTTTCTTGTGAATTCAGAAGTTTAGCAATTTCCCAAGGCACACTCATTACTGTAGATATTATTACCCCTTCCATGGTATTTCTGGAATTATCAAGGAAGAGACGAAGAATACAGGCTGAGCTCCCCAAGGACTACAACTTATCACTGGCATTTTCCAGACTGCCAGCTAAATGGAGTCAACAGAGGTTTAAGTTCTTAATAGGCATGTTCCAGGCCCATGATAAAAATCTCTGGAAAGGATAAGTGAGTGACTCAACTATTTTTCATTTGTCTCTCTAATTCACCTGTCTGCTTTTTAAGGGGGGTGGCGGGAATCAGCATTAAACTGACTTAGTGCTTTCTAAATCTAAAGATGGAAATAAGCATTTGATGCTTAGTGACATCCTCTGACCGAAGGGAAAGAAAGGAAATAATTTCCCACTACCCAACAAAGATGCTAAGCACAGTGGCCGTGGGTACTGAAGGTGGGGGTTCTGAGCCTAAGAGATCCCAAGCAACCAAGCCAGCCCTTCCACTGAGATGAACAGCATTATTCCCAAGAGGACTCAGAATGTGTGGTTACTGTGCTAGTGACCAGATCTCTGCCTGTGGACTCTGGCTGCTTTGGAAAGGGAATTACGGACACATTCTTTATGGGCTAACTGGGTGTAAATGGGCTGTCATTAAGAGCAGCCTGATATTCAGAGTCTCAATGACTCAAGTAGTCTATCATTTGCTATTTTTGCTTTCCAAAAGCCATTGACAATTTTAGCTTTCAAATGTTGCACTGAAACCTTAATTCAAACTGCCAAATTTTGATGCTTACAATGTTTTCAACTAATTTAGTTGCAAATCTAGTGACCAAAGGAGAAATGTGATGGTAAAGAGAGAGAGGTCCCAAATTAGAGATGGGACCTATCAGCAAAATGAATAGTTATGTTGGCACTATGTCATTGGTCCTGAGGCTTTGATTAGAAGCATGTTGTCAGAAATCTCTGGAGAGGTAGTCATCCAGCCCTGACCTAGGCTCAAACTCACAACCTCCACCTGGACAGTTTTTTTGTTTGTTTGTTTGTTTCTTTTTTTACCCTCTTTTACCTGAAATTCAACACTTTAAAAATAAACATTAAGGGGCACCTGGGTGGCTCAGTCGGTTAAGCGTCCAACTTCGGCACAGGTCATGATCTCACAGTTTCTGAGTTTGAGCCCTGCGTCAGGCTCTGTGCTGACAGCTCAGAGCCTGAAGCCTGCTTCAGATTCTGTGTCTCCCTCTCTCTGCTCCTTCCCTGCTTACACGTTGTCTCTCTTTCAAAAATAAATAAAGATTAAACAAATATTTAAATAAACATTTTAAAAAAAATGAATGGCATAGCCTTATTCCTTACCCCTCATCGTCTTCCTAGCAAATTTCACTTTCCCTGCTGACTTGTGTTCTTTCTCTCTGATGGCATCATTTTTTTCCCGTTCATTTTTCTCTTCTCTCTTCTAGCATCCTTCTCCAGATACTGTATCAGTATGCTACACTGACTCTTCTCAAATTTTATTCCTTTCATCTTCTTCCATTCACACCCCCTCCCCCAAACTCTGTCCAGACTCGTAACTGGGTGTGCAATAACACTGCAGTTAAGTCTGCAGCTCTGGTGTCTGCATTCTTGCTGCCGGTTCACTGCATGCTAAAAGAGAGTCACTATTCTTAATGTGGCCTTCGGTGTGGCCTAGATTTGTAACTCTGGTCTTTGCTGCTGAGGCTTCACCTCCACGATCTCACCTGTGTGTGAGCCTGTCCCTCATGTCTGTTCCGTGTTACCTGGATTCTAGACTTTTGCTGCATAGTTCTCTCTACCAGAAATGCCTTCCCCCTTCCTTTCACTTGCTGAAACTATATCCCTCTTTCAAGAATGAGCTTATATCCTACCTCACTTCTGATAACTGCTCTGAATACCATGCCAAGAAAGAAATCCCATGCGTACCTCATCAAGCCTCGTATACAAAATAAGTAATACAATAAAATGTAATTTAAAAAAAAGGTAGCATTTGCCATACCACACAAATGGTACATTTTATCCTTTGAACCTAACTCTCACTTATTTTCCTAGGTTTTATGTTGTTTTAGGTCAGAGGCGATGACTCATTCATCTTTATATTCTATCAAACATTTAAACATCGAGCGTTCTGTAAATCTGAAATAACTGTTTCCATTTGTAATTTGAGCATATGTTTTTAGAAGAAAAATGCACTTACAGAGAAAATGCCTGTGCTCTAATGTTTCTTTTCTATAAATCAAGAGTTTCAGGTAAACACCTTGCTAAAAGAAAAAAATACACTAGCATCTTATAGAAATACGGGTTTTAAAGAGTGCTCTAATACAATTCTTTAGGGTGATTGCTTCAGAGAACAGGTTAAAATCAAATGTAGTTTGATTGATATATACTGATTGCTTATATGGAAATAGCTACTTTTTAAAATAACAATTGGAATTTTCTTGATTGGTTTTCAAATTGCATTCTCAGACTTATTAAGAGTAGTCAGGTAGACTTAGCAAATCCTTTCTTTATAAACACCCACCCAGCCCATATCCAAACACATATTTTGAAATATTGGATAACAAATTGATGAAATCCTTCCGTATTACTTATCCCACCAGAACTGGGGTCTTCTTCATACACTTGAATAGAAGCGTGGTGAGATACTTGTCATTCAATAAGTATTTACTGAGCAACCAATACATGTCTGGCACTAGGGAAATGATGGTTAGCAAAACAGACAAGGTGCTTGTCCCCATGTTAAGCCTTATAACAGGAATATGCCTTTCTATTTTGTTATCTGTCAGAAATATCAACTTAGGAATCTAAATCGTTGTTTAAGAAAAAAAAATGATGAATGTAAGCTTGTTAGAACATTTCCCTCCTCTGCCTACTTTCTTTTAGCTTAAAAAATGACCAAGACCATGTAATGAAGTTTTATTTTCACTTTTGCTTCACAGCAGGAAAAAAATAACTGGGGAAACAAAAAGCTTATTATCAATGTTACCAGAGGACATTGCTGTATGTCTTCTGGTTGAGTACATGTAATTCAATTTTTCTTCTTCCTTCTCTCTTCGAATCATATAACACCCCAATAATGCATATCCTAGATAGGTTAAGAAACTAAGCAGAAAGCTTTATAAAAATTGAAATTTAGATTTGAGAGGGGCTTTGAGAGCATGTAGTCAAACCATATCATTTTTCCATAAAGGAAAAGAAAACTCGGGGAAAAAAAAAAGGACTTTCTCAAGGGTTTTCAGTGAATTGGGAGCAAATACCATACCAGAAAAAGTCTTCAGATAACCAGTTCAATTCATTTTCCTATAAAAACTACATCGTTCCTGAAAGAAAGCTATTTTTTAAATTATTCATTCCATATAAGCATTGTTTTTCTAATGTGTCTAGCATTCCTTTGAAGCCATTGTAGATTAAGTAACAAAAATCCAGTCCATGCTATTAAGAACCTCTCAGCCTGCAGAGGGAAACTAGTGTAATAAGGCAGTTTGATAAATGTTATAATGGCAGATTGCATAGGTTTATTTGGGCACCATATACATAGAACAGCTTTGGATAGAGCTTGGGGGATGGCTAGAGAAGGCTCTGAGAAAGAAGTGAAACCCACACCAAGTCTCAGAAAAGGTGGATAAATTATAATTATTTACTTGAGAATAAAGCCATAGGATGATATTCTAGGCAGAGAGAACAGATATATGAAGGCTTGGAGTATAAGATCACCTGGCAAAGTGCAGAGTGCATAGGGTCTGATGGGCATAGGGAAAGAGAAAATACAAATGATAAGTGGGGGCTATATCACCAAGGGTCTTACATAAGTTGTTTTCTGTTTGTTTTTCTTAATGATGATAAAAAGTTTTTTGAACTTTTAAAAATATTTCTTTGAGAGAGAGAGAGAGAGAGAGAGAACATGAGCAAGGGGGAAGAGAGGATCCAAAGCAGCAGGTTCTGTTTTGACAGCCGATAGCCCTATGCAGGCCTTGAACTCATGAACTGCAAGATCGTGACCTGAGCTGAAGTTGATGCTCAATCAGCTGAGCCACCCAGGCACCCTTAATTTTTTTTTCAGTAGGGAGTGGTGGGTGTTAAATGATTCCATCTTTGTTTTCAAGAGATTATTACTGAGGCAGTGTAGAAGACAGAGTTTGTTGTGAATCCAGGCAGAGAGACCAGATAGGACATTGTTTTAGTAATTCAAATAAGTGATGGTAAACACTCAATTCATATTTCACCTTTATTACTCATGTTGGCTCAAAGAAAATATGGACATCAGGCATGCTATCCACAACTATTTAAAGCCACAGATCCTTAGTCTATGAATGAGTTTCAGAAACGCACAAGCCTCTGGCACAAGCCCCATATTTGGTGCATACGGATATATACATTTTACTGAGAAGATAAATATAGCATATTCTCAGATATAGCGTGAGACCCCCCCACCCACCCACCCTGCGATTTTTAACAACTACTACACTAGGAGCTTGAAAGACTTGAGGTAGTTTCTTTTATGCCTAACGCGCCACTTAGGGATACCAAGTCTTCCTGGATAATTAGGTCAGGGGTTTTCATAGAAGAGAAATGGTTTTTTGAGGCATGTATCTTTTGGTTGAAATCGATGTAGTTGATTTGTGACTGCAGAAGCAATGGTAATTACCATGAGTCTCCCAGCAGAATTTGTACAACAATTTATAAAATTTTACAGATAGAATTTTTGGTGGTGGTGAGGAAGCATTGAAAAATGCACATTTGGTTAGCATCCCTTGGTGTTATTAGGAGTAGCTGGAATTTCTGAGTTACAATAGCAGCAGGGTCCAGTTTATCTTAACTCTTAATTTAGATTATTGGACTATGTTCTACACTACTATATATTTTTTTTACTTGTCAGGAACCAGATTTTTTTTGTTTTGTTTTAGAAAATAGTAAAGAAAGTCAACAGCTTCACAACAGTATGATGACTTAATCTGAAATATGTAATATTGCTGCATAAATGGTTTGTGATAGGAATGTTTTATGTCAACATCTAGATTGCCTGATCCTTAATCAGGAAAAAAAAAGTGAACTGAATATTTCTTTGGTACTGTACTAAGTGTTGCATATTGGATACTATAGACATTTAGGAAAAGATGTCAAGTGAGCAATACAAAACACAGATTGGAGCACGAATACTATCTGTCAGATACAATGTGCTTATTGATTGATTACTCCCTATACTATAGATCATCAGTCATTGGTGATAAATGACTATAAACATACCTCGTTTTCATATTTTGGAGAAATAATACATTTTAATGCTGAGACTTTACCTTTGTTTTAATTTTTGCTTAAATAATAATTTATGGATATATGCACATTTATATTTATATACACATATCACACACATATAATATGACAAAGTAAAAATTTATAATGAATAACAAACCTAATGATTGGGATATTGCCCAAATTTGCATCTATCAATATGCTCCTTTACAATTTCATCCTCTTTTTTTTCCTCAGAAGTAGATAACCATTATTCTAAATTTTGTATTTACTTTTTGATTAAATGGGTATGCACATACCAGGTATATGTAAAATAGCAATATACATGCATACATACATAACATGTATACATATATGCTGAAATAAAAAGTTATTTTTTACTTGTCCTTATGCTTTATTAAATAATATTAAATATATGTTATTTTATAGGACTTTCTCTTTTCACTCAGCATTATATTTGTTCATTTCTTATCAGTGTATAACTTTCCATAGAGCATATAGTCTACAATTTCCTTATCCCCCCCTCTTTTTTTTTTTTTTTTTTTGGTCACTGGACATTAAAATTCTAATGTCTCCAATATAAATGTTATAAAAATGTCTTAATTCTATTTTTGCAGATAATTCATTATTCTCATTTCATCTAAAATGGCAGTGTCTAGACTCTCAGTCTAGTCTCTATAGGTATAGATATTGACACTGTTTATCTCAGGACTTATTCTAAGTTTTGACCTATTAATATCCTTCCTGGCAATATTTCTGTCATTAGCTGGTTTTTCTGTCATTCACTTATTTCCCATATTTTCACAATAAAGACAGGCTGGCGATCCTACGCCCTTAGTGTACATAGGGCAGCCTTTCTAGAGAATGATGTATTAAATCAAAGGCCAAAGCATCTTTCTTTCAAGAGATGTGTTTGTGATCTAGAAAAAGTATCTTTACTGGTTGGGCCAGGGATAGTCCTTTGTCAGCAGTATGGAAATATCTTATTACCTATAAATCTGCAGAGCAGAGGAAGGGGCTTCACCTCCTTTTTTTTGTCTCATTTGCTTGGAGATTGTAGATTGGATGTGAAAGAAAAGTGCTCTTCAGTATATTGGATGTGAAAAAAAAATGGTCATTTTTTTAGAGTGTTTGGAAAAACTTTTTATTCTGAGCTTATATAATATTTTTGATCATCACTAACAGTAGATGTTCAACATCATAATTATTACTACCCTTATCAAAATTATCTGTAAACATGAGATTTAGATAGTTTTTCTATTCCTGAACCGATCCTCAATATTCAACTTTAAATAGGATTTTAGACATGAAGAAACCCTCAAAGTTGAATCTTCAATGATACCACAACTCTTGAATTATGAAATTTTATTTATAAAAATATTAAATATTTTGAACACCTTGGACCTCTGATTAATTCAAGGAGACGATATTATCAAACATAAAAATGTAAAAAACTTTAACAATGACCCAGTCCTCTGCCACACTGTAAACGTTACAAGCAATAGCATGACTGTTCTTTTTGAATAAATGGATGGTAACCACAAGTTAAAAATTGATCAAAGCTGAAAAAAAAGTATTTTTCCGTTCATTAATATACTCTGTAAGCAGAGATTATTACATTATGATTACATTTTCTGGGTACTGAAATTTTGTTTTCTGACATATCAGGACATGATTTTATACACACACACACACACACACACACGCACGCATGCACGCACTCACTGTATGCTATTGTGCTTAAACCAAGGAAAAGTATGGTCCACTGGTGCCTACTCTAAATAGAATCTAATAATACTACTGAAAGAGACCCTGACATAGTGCTGGAAAACCGTTCAGGGGATAGACTGAACTCAAAGATAAATATTATGAAAAGCTCAGAAAATTTTTCTGCATTGTAGCTGTTAAATATTTTATAACATGTATTATTTTTTTTCTTTTCAGTGCTGTATCTTTTGATAACACGATAAAACCAAAGTTCTGAAATGACACACATCCCAGACACTTAACATTTCCAGTATGTTTATTTTATTTGTTCATATGACATTGAATACTGGAGGTATCAGTATGGGCTTTCATGGGCAAAAAAAGCACTGTTCCAAGCAGTGTTCTCTGTAAGTGTAAGGGACTACAAGTAAGCTAGTTCCTTGCTGAGTTACAGATACAGACCACACCCAAGTAGAGTTGTCTCAAAAAGGGAAATCTCTCAAAAAGGAGAATAACTTCCAGAGCCATGACTCCCCAACTGGGGGTTTCTTTTATTTAGGGTTAGGATGAATATTCAGAAAGGGGAGCTCTGTCCATTCCTGTAGAGGTGGGCATAAGGCCATGCATGTGTACTTAGGAAACATACTTAAGCATGCATGGTGTGTTATGTTGATGAAGCATGTGTTCCTCCCTGGGCAGAGAATTTAACATTATAATGAGGTAGTGGTAACTGTAGGAGGACACTCTGTGGCCCATCTGCACAGGTGTGAGTTGGTGCTAGAACTCAAACTGGTCTAGGTCTCCAGGAGCTCTTCCTATTGTTTCCCTCTAAAAGATAGGGTTAACATTCCTGTGAGGCAGAAGGAGGGTTGATGGGGGTCTTGTTGGTGACAGTTTTAAGCTCCTTAACCCTATGGGTCACAGTTTCAAACCTGCAAAAACAACTCGAGAGCGTGTGTTAGGGCAATCTTTACTTTTGAAACAGCACTGGGAGTTTTAGCATTGATTTATTGTCTCTGATATGATTAGGCAATTTCCTGACCTGGGAAAGACTGTTAGTTTTTGCGTTCCCTTTGTTCCCTTAAAATCCTTAACTACTGAGGTTTTTGCATTTCTTTGTTCTAACTCCTGCTAGGAAGTTCTGCAAGACGTGTGCTGGGGCAAATCTGGCATAGATTAGGGTAAATGGTCTTGGGCTAAAATGACTTCTGTGTCAGGAAAGCTGTCTCAACTTTTTTTCCTGGGGACCCCTCACTCTTCCTACTTACAAAAGGAAAATACCAACTAGCAAATGGGACAACTTTCCTAGTTTGCCTTCCCATTACCTAATCTAAATGTACCTTCACCTACAATTACATTATTTCTGTCCTCTCTGGTTACTACTAAGTTAGCATCCTTCCCCTCACCAAGCGTGAGTCTCTCCAAATTTTCTGAATGTTTCCCACTTCTCTGGAACACAATTCTATCAGTTATTCCACAAACACACTCATACACACACACACACACACACACACACACACACACTCCTAAACCTCTTTTTTATTTTATTTTTTTATGTTTATTTATTTAGAGACCTAGTGAGAAAGAGAGTACACGAGTGAGTGGGTAGGGACAGAAAGAGGAGAGAGAGAAGCCCAAGCAGGGTCCACCCTCAGCACAGAGGAGCCCACAGGGGCCTGGATCTCACCACCTTGAGATCATGACCTGAGCAGAAATCAAGAATCGGATCTTTACAGACTGAGCCACCCAGACGCCCCCTAAATCTCTTTTTTTAACCATACTTTACTTTTATTCTCTTTTTATTAATTCTTGTCATTAACACTTAAACTCTAACAAGGCAAATAAACAAAAAGCCTTGATACTATAACACTATGCCCTCAGTCCCATCTTTTTATTGTCCTTCACAAAAAAGCCCATGTGGTCCCCCACTCTCTCACTCCCTATCCTTTATTGTCAATATGTTTTTATACCATTTTAAAGTCAAATTTTGAGTGATTTTCTCCCTTCTCTCATCTGTCCCTCTCCAACCTGGCTTAAACCCACCACCATTCCACTGGCATGTTTCTTGCTAAATGCACCAGTGACCAACATGTTGCCAGATTCAATACTTTTCAAACCTCATTTTGTTTTACCTCCAAGCAGTTTTCAGCAGTTTCATGGATTGTATTCCATTGGATTCCATGACACTGGATTCTCATGATTTTATTCCCACATTTCTGTCTGTTCTTTGGTTTCCTTTGCTGGCTCCTTGTCTTCTCCTAATGTCTACATGTTTGAGCACCTCAGACCTCAATTTAGGAGTTTCTTTCCTATTTTCAGGCCATCTTACCAACGTGCCTGGTTTTATGGATCACATGTAAGCCAAGACATTGCATTTTTTCCCTCAGCTCCCTTCTGGGCTCTAATTCGTATTTTCAGTTTTAATGGGACATGTCCACTTGGATACAGAGGTTTAGCTGTAATTTATAGGTAAAACCCCTTTAATATCTACCCCCATCACAAACCACATAAACTATAGGAGTTTCAGTGCTCAGAACTAGCTGGATGATTAAAATTTTCCACTGTAGACAGATGGCTAGATGCTCTGTAATTCTGAGAGTATTATATACTTTCAAACATTGACTTTGATAGGAAATAAAGGGAGAATGCTTTTCTCCTTGGTGCAACTCTACCATTTTCCTTCTTCCATTTCATATTACTTAGCAATGAGGCTGAAGGAATTCTCAAGTTAATAAAAGAATCAATAATGATGCCTCTCTTGTATATTCATATTCTTTATTTTCTAATTAGCAGAGGCTCTCATCTAAGAGTTCTTCTAATTAATTTTTATTAATCACTATTCATACAGATGCATGAGAGACAGACAAACAGACATAAAATACAAAAGATAATGAATGAAGTTTGGGAGGGAAAAACCCTGAGCAAGAAAGTAGCATAACAGTGAAAAGACCAATAGAATATCAATGTCAATCCCAAAATGGGTATGAGATGCCATTCTTTTTATTCTACTCTCTGTGCCCCAGGTTAGAACCATCTTTTCATGTAAATTGCTGCACCCTGCATTGTCACTACTAAACTTGGGATTTCACATGGCTCTTAGACTGGCTCCAGGTTCTCAGTTTTGCTATGTCAGCCATGTCCTTCATCTTGCCCAGATCTTTGAATTATTCACAATTTTTCATGGCAGGTATTCTTGGGGGGGGGGAGTGGCGGCCCCTTCCTCGATTCTCTGGGTTCCAAATCTTATCCTTGTTAGGGTGAGAAGGAAGTGAAGAAGATACTTTGTGACTTCTGTACAGTGATAAAATGCCAGAAAATATAATAGTTTCCAGTCAAGCAAGGTTACCAGGTAGATACATCAGAAGAGACACATAGTCAATCTACAGAAGTACAGCTAGGTGAAGACTTAGATGGATATTAATAGTGACTGTGGGCTTGAATCCTTTTCCTCTTTATCGGGATCCATTTATAAAGCATGTCTGTGCTGAAATTCTAACTGTGACAGAAGATGTCTGACTCAATTGTTCTCTTTTAGTTATTACATGTGACTAAGAAAAAATAAATATAAAAACTCAAAGAGCTGTAAGGAGAAAGATATTAGAGAGTGATTGGCAGAAAATCATTACAGCAGCAGATTCTTTCCCCTACCCCTTCCTCCAGTGCCACCATTTTTAAACCAAACCCTAGTAACTTCTATACATACAAATTATCTTGCAGCCCTGGGGGCTTGTGTTGGTTTGTTTCAGATTCTTGCTTTTAACACAATCATGCAGTTGTACCTGGGTTAAAAAATATTTTAAGGAAAGATGTTCTGTTCAGTTAAATTCAACAAATACGGATTGTGTGACTGCTGTATATTAGGAATTGTAATAAGTTCCAGGGATGCCTTAGAGATCAAAACTAATACCTTCCCTACCCTTATGAAGCTTGTGGTCCAATCTGCAAGACAGCATTTCACATGTAATTTCTAGAGAGATTTACGTTAGCAAGGGAGAAAATCCAACTCAAGTGAGATGAACTGTAAAATAAAAATGGCTCTGGGATTTATTAAATTAATAACTATTATATACTTTAACCTCTCCTGGAAAGTCATAATTCGTATTATCATGTTTGAAGCTCTAAGGAAAGAAACTGTCTTAGCCCATTTAGGGGGCTATGGCAAAACTATCATATACTGGATGGCTTAAACAGCAATCATTTATTTCTCATAGTTCTGGAAAATGGGAAGTCCAAATCAAGGTGCTGGCCAAGTTAGTGTTTGGTGAGGACTCATTTCTGGCTCATAAGGCTATCTTCTTGCTGGGGTCTTATGTGTTAAAAGGGTCAAGGGAGCCTCTGGGGTATCTTTTTTAAGGGCACTGACCCCATTCATGAGTTCCCCACCCTCATGATCTAATCACCTCCCAAAGACACCACCTCCTAACACCATCACATTGGAGGTTAGGATTTCAAAACATAAATTTGGGGGGACGCTAACACTGAGTCCATAGCACAAACATATTTGATTTGTTAAGGGCTTTTGCGGATAAAGGGTTATTTAGAATCTGTATCTTAATTTTTATTTACTTTTTATTGTTGTCTTGTTTTTACAATATGTTGATAAAGGGATCATTTCTAAGGGCAGTTTATGTTATATCTTCAAGAAAGTTACTAGGAATGAAATGTGTTTCATACTTACATGCCGTGCTTTTGATTACTCCAAACATTACAGACTCCCAAGCCCCAGTGGCGACACACTAATCCAGAGATTTTTCATTTCTTTCTCATGGATTTAGTTGTATTTGGTGCTATTTGTTCAAGCCAGGTGTAAGAGAATGAACTGTGTTCTTTAGGTTCAAGTGAGTGTTAGCCTCACATATTTACTTCTCTATGTTGACACGTAATGGTCTTTGTCGTAGAATAAGATACTCCAAAAGGGAGACACATTAACAATAAAGTATATGGATTAACAGTGGAATATATGTTGAACTCTCATCATGAAAGGTAAAAAATGAGAAAGCAGCTCCATTATAGTGTATTCAAAATCTTGAGAGAAGGGAGTGGGGAACAATAGATGTGGACTAGAAAAATAAACATGTGTTCAATGGCAGGCTGTCTTGGATGGGAAGTATGTGTATTTTATACTTCACAAAAGGGAAGGTGGAGACCAAAATAGATGGCTAAAGATGATTTTAATAAACATCTATTGAGCAATTACAACGAGCATTACTAGGGATGTCTCAGAGCAAGAACAGAGACAGAGGCAGGAAACAGACCTTTTCTCTTCTGTATGTTCCTGCAGAAAAGAAACCTGCAGTGTTACCTCATTCATTTTGACAGCCTATGTTCCTAGCATATTGCCTTGTCAGAGAATATACCCAATAGATATTTGTTCATTTTGGTAGACATTAGCAGTATTAAGACAAAATCAACTGTTTTAGTTACTGTGAGTCACATGTTCCTAGTTAAATCCATTCACCTAGCTACAAGAGGAAGTCAGAGAATGAACATGAAATTAGCATTTATAAACTACTCAGAGAATCATGTTCTGCCATGCCAAAAAATGTTATATATTGATATATATTTCTTTTTCATTCTCACAAACCTAGACAAGCCTATTATTTTCTTTATTTTCTTAACGTCAAGAAACCAAGGTTCTAAGAAATTAATTTACCCAAGGTAATACAAATAGTATGTGTACAAACCATGCTTTCAATATAGTAAGTGGATAATTGTAATTGAACGTGGGTCAGTATAACAGAAAAACTCAATCCTTAAATTTTACAATCTGGTTATGGAAATAAAAAAAAAAAACACTTAGACATCTATAGTGGCAAGCACAAAGAAGATAGAGAATAAATACTAAATTATTCATGAGAGATTGTTGCTTTCTAGACTTTCAGAGAAGAATGGTGTGTGTGCATGTTAATTAGACATTATCCTTGGTGCTCACTTCGTTAGCCATAATCATACACCAGTCACAAGGAATTAGCTACTCAAAGCAGGTTAGAATTTACATCTGCAATTAACCACAGGTCCAGTAGAGGGAGCCTCCATCTCACAGTTAAGGCTTTTACCACAGAAGGTGAAAAATCTCTTCTGAGGGAATCCAGTGCGGTCCAGGGAAACAAATTATCTTTAAGTGTATTTGGGGGAAGAATTGCTCCTATTTTAAATTTTTTTTTTTTCAACGTTTATTTATTTTGGGGACAGAGAGAGACAGAGCTTGAACGGGGGAGGGGCAGAGAGAGAGGGAGACACAGAATCGGAAACAGGCTCCAGGCTCCGAGCCATCAGCCCAGAGCCTGACGCGGGGCTCGAACTCCCGGACCGCGAGATCGTGACCTGGCTGAAGTCGGACGCTTAACCGACTGCGCCACCCAGGCGCCCCTGCTCCTATTTTAAAGCAGTTCACTGAATGAATACAAAGAGGAATGCATAACATTATTTGCTCATTACCTAAATTAAAGTTACTGAAATCCAATGGAGTGTTAGATGTTGCTTCTGATTCATTGTATTTTTCAAAGGCCAGAAATGGCCAGTGTGGTCCTGGACATTATTGAGGCTTTTTATTACCCCAGCCTGTGCTGTGGCATCTCCTGTCCTCATTAATATAGTGAACTAATGATACCAACTAACTTTCAATGGGTCTCCTCCCATATTCTCATTTCATCAGGTTCCTGAAGGAGAAAGATCAGGAGAAAGGATACAATATGTAATAAATATACATGTTTATGTGGTTACATCCCTATTGTATGAAAATTTGGGAATAAAGAAATATCCTAAAGTCAGGTAGACCTTAATTTATTTTTTTTAGTTGCATCTTCTGTAACAAATTCTCTGCTAAGTGAAAGGAGGGAATAGGAGAATGGAAGGTGGGGGGCAACACGTGTTCCTTTTAGCCTGAATTTTAAGGGATTGCTATTACTATTATTATTATGTAGCTGTTTTCATAGAATTTATTTCCTTGTGATATGCTCCCATTTTTCCTCTGATTTTATTTTTGTTTTCTCTCCGTTTCTTTATCCCATTTTCTCTTTTCCATTTTCTTTTCCTTTCCAAGACATCTATTATTTCTTATTTTCTTTTTCCAACTGCTTCATGTTCTTTAAGGCATTCTGCCATTTCACATGCAAATTAACTTAGCTTTTTTACACCAGCTGTCAGTCTTCTGAAAGTATCCCCACTGTCCTGCATCAATTCCATATGATTCGAAATAGTGTGGGGCGCCTGGGTGGCTCTATCGGTTGAGCGTCCAACTTTTGAATTTTGGCTCAGGTCATGATCCCAGGGTCATGGGATCGAGGCAATCATTGGGCTCTGCACTGAGTGTGGAGCCTGCTTGGGATTCTCTTTCTTTGTCTTTCTCTCTCCCTCTGCTCCTCTTTACCATGTGTGCATGAGCTCTCTCTCTCTCCCTCCCTCTCTCTCTCTCTCATGAAAAGCAAAGCAAAACAAAACAAAACAAAACAAAAAGAAATAGTATGAGGAAGGACACACCCAAATCCCACTTTTCATTCCAAAGAAGGTCATCTCTGAGAGCGCATAATGCCTTCTGAGCTTAGGTAGGAGACCGGATGCTGGTTGTGTCATTTGTCTTCCCTCTGATTGGGTAAAGTAGTGCTAGGATTTTATATATATGTAATAAATATGTAATAAATATGTATGTTTGTGTGGTTACATCCCTAATGTATGAAAATTTGATATATATGAAATATATATATATATGAAATATATATATATTTCAAATATGAAATATTTCCTATATATATGAAATATCTCCTCTAGGACATATATATGAAATATATGTGAAATATATATGAAATATCTCCTCTAGGACAGGAAGAGAGGCTAAAACAATTAAGGGAAAAGATGAAAAGAATGTAGGTATCTGGTATTTAGTGAAACATTTCTGGTAGGGTTAAAGATAATATAAGAGTACTAACTCTCTTTGACTAGCTGTGCTCTTTGGTTAGGTCTCTTACATTCTCTAAGCCTCAGTTTTCTTATCTATATAATGGGAATTAAATCTTCACCCACCCACCACCACAGGTTTTCCATGAGGATAAAATGACCAATGCATATAAAAATGCTCATTAAAGAACTTGGATATAACCAAGCCAAGAGTATGGTTTTGAAAGATTATGTGATCACGTGGCGAGGGCATAGGCCTTGAAATTGGGAGGTTTTGGTCCCTGCTGTAGCATTTTCTGAACATGTAACCTTTGGCAGAATTTAGAGGCAGATGCAAAGCTTCCAAACTCAAGTTCAGCTTCTGACCTGCGATGTGATCTTGGATAAGCCACATAAACTTTTAAGTTTCTACTTCTGTATCTGGAGAATGAGCATAAATAGTGCCTATTCTAAAGTTGACAAGATTGAATATGATGATCCGTGAGGAAAAGTGCTGCTGTCAGAAAGGCAGGCTGTTGCCACCTCTTTTATTCTCCAGCATGGCAAAGTCTTTTCAGCCCTCCTGTAGGGATCTCTGTTACTTGACCCAGGCATACAGTCTGCTCCTTACTGTACTGAGAGCTCTTCAAAACCTCCTCTCTATTCCAGCCACTGTTCTAGTTGAACATTCTTTCGCTGATCTTCTACTGTACAGAGTGTACCACTGCCCAAGCTCAGAACACAATCACCTGTCACAAATGGCTTTCCCGGTTCTAAATCACAGTGTATCCTGGAGAAGATGCAAACACTATTATACTCCTGGCTTACCATGAAATCATTCTGGCCCTGCTGCCGGTGAGGCACCCTTACTTTATCTCTAATTGATGTTCTAGAACACTGACTCCAAAGAGTATTGCAGAACTTTCTTCTCAGTGTTCCAGTAAGCACCACTGTGAACTGATTTAGCTTCCTGCTTCACTGAAATGATGGGAGCGATCTGGTATGGCTACCTCTTCTTCCTAAAAATCCTCTACCTTTGTTCCATGCATATATGTATATGTATATACATATACACATACTTTCTGTTCACAACCTAGTATCTCACCATTTGTTTTCTGTCTTTTTAATCCTGTGTATTTTATTTTTCCATTGCTGAAATGTGGGCATTCCTAAAGACTTATTCCTAAGTGCTTCTATTCCCCTAGCTTTACTTAAATGTTTCAGTAAGTGCATCTATTTTTATACAGTTGACAATTGCTTTTGTTGAGATGACTTAAAGTCGGTATCTCCAGCTTTGTTCTCTCTTATGAGCTCCAGTTTTTTCTGTCCAGCTGCCCTCTGGACATTTCAAGATTATTCTATATTGGTTACAATATGGTTTTAGGAAAACAAGAAATGCATTACTCTGTTCTTAGAGAGTACATTATTTTTCCATTTTGCTGCTGTAACAAACTTAGCAGCTTAAAATTACACAAATTTATTACCTCATAGTTCTATAGGTAAGAAATTCAGCACAGCATGGCTGAGAGTATATTGCTCAGAGTAATATTGTACTGTAATCAATGTATGTGCTGGCCTGTGGTTCTCATCTGGGGCTTAGGAAATTCTTTCAAGTTCACTGTCTATGGAAAATTTATTTCCTTTTATGCTTTCCATGTGGTCTTCTTCATCTTTGAACTAGCAATGGTAGGTACAATCCTTCCCATGCTTCTAACCTCTGACTTCCTCTTCTGCATTTAAAAGTTTATGTGACTATATTGGGCCCAGTTGGATAATCCAGAATAATCACCCTATTTTAAGGTCTATTTTTTGGTAATATTAATTATATTTTCAAAGTTCTTTTTGCCATGGAAGGAAACCTAGTCACAACCCCAGGGATTAGAGTATGGATTCTTATTTGGGCCATAATTTTTCCTATGGAAAACATCAATGAAGACACGTTCTTCACCTTTTACATCGAAGACTGGAGTTGAAACAAATCTGAGGGATCACCTGGCTGACCCTTTATTTTCTAGGTAAGGAAAGTTGATAAATAGACCTGCCGAGGTTGCACAGTGTTTGCTGACAACACCAGCGCTGTTCCCACTACTTCCCAAGTGCAGCCCTTCCATCTGTTCCCACTAACTTAATCTCTTAGAAGCCTTGCCATTTTTTTTATCCTGTCAATGATATTCAGTCATAAGTTTTCATCTATTATAATAACTATCCATCTCAGCTTTGAGTTATTATTGAGTGAAACTTCTACTAAAAATACTAACTAAGGGCAGGCATCTGGCTGGCTCAGTCAGTAGAGCATATAGAGTTGTGAGTTTGAGCCCCACGTTGGGTATAGAGATTATGAGATCATTTAAAAATAAAATCTTAAAACCACTAAGAAAAGATTTTTTTTAAAGATTCAGAGACCCAAATGAAACAACTAGATGGAAATAGTGATGCAACATATAAATAGTAGTATGAGTGTCCATGCTTGCACACACACAGTGGGTGCAGAGTACAGGAGTGTTTAGCTGACACAAAAAGAGTCAGGAAAGTCTTCCTGCAGATGGGTTTTGAAGGCAGATAAAAACATATTGTCAGAAAGTGAAGAAGGTGTTGTTATGAAGGAAGAAGGCACAGATGTGGGAGTTAACAAGTTAAGAGCATCAAGCAGATTGGATTTCATTTCCTGGAATAGAAAGACTCTTTTGAGGAAGAACAGGGGCGATTCTGGATAGATAAGAAGGAGTCATTTGCTAGAAGGCTTCAGATCTGGGTCCATAGGAATGCATGAAGACTGGTTTTTGGAAAAGCAAATTGAACAATGTGTTCCAGCTGGCCATCTGTCATCTATGGTTAGGATGGAGAGATCCCAGGGAGAACAAGCCAGGAATGGTTTCAGGAATCCAGACATGAATTAAGAAATGTGGGAAATAAAAAGAATGGACAAACTGGAGGAACATGGGGGAAACCTGGAAGGATTTGTGTACTGATTCCATGTGGTGCACATAGGAAAGAAAAAATTGCAAGCAGGATTTTGAACCTTGAAGGGTTCTGGAGGATGTGGGAATTTGAAAGATTCCTTTAGGATAGTTAAGACTTTAGTATATGTAAGACTTCATTCCAAAGCTATCATATGTAAACTTGAAAGACATTACACAAGATATCGCTTTCATTCTTTTCCCACTTTGTTTTCCACAATAAGAAGAACCACTTACAAAATATAAATAAATAAATAAATAAATAAATAAATAAATAAAATATTAAAGAATAAAATTATTATATGGGCTTCGTACAGGTAAGGTTTCTAACAGATATGAAATTGGTATTTGAGAAACTTTTACAGAAAAATGAAAAATACTTTTTAAAAGCCAGAGACTAAGGTTTCACATTCTGGATGTATAATTCAATTCTAAGGTGTATAAGTTTCTCTTAAATTCTTTTCTCATTGTTGCTCTACAACTTTCACATTCCCACTCCAAGCAATGCCTATGCCTTCCTTCATCATCTATCACTATTGCATTTCTGTAGAATTGGCTAATGTGTCTAGCTAGAGTTCTCCAGAGAAATGGAACCAATATTCATGCATTCATGTCTTTATGTTTGTTTATCTATTTATTTATATTTGTTATGATTAATTCACTCATAAAACTATGGAGGCTCACAATCTTCTGTCTGGAAGCTAGCGACCCAGGAAAACTAGTCCTAAGGCCTAAGAAATAGGGGACCCAGTCAATGGTTTAAATCCCCATCTGAGGACAGAAGAAGATATGATGAGATGTTCCTGCTCCAACAGTAAGGCACAAAAAAAATAAATAAATAAAGGACAAATTCCTCTTTCTTCTATCTTTTGTTCTATTCAAGCCCTCAACAGATTGGATGGTACCAAGACAAGTTGGGTAGAATCATCTACCCTACAGAGTCCACTGATTCAAATGCTAACCTCAACTGGAATTATCTTCACAGACACAATCAGATATAACGTCTAATCCAGGCACCTCATGGCCAGTCAAGTTGACATAAAATTAACAATCACAGACAATGAGTTGGGATAAACTGACTTCCTCTATTATTTTTAATACTCTGACAAAAGCTGCAAAAGTGTGAATGACTAGAGACAAAAAATGTTTTTAAGGTAGGAAAAAAGTTAGAAAATGCCTATTTATATTTATATTTATATTCACTTCTTTATTACAATATACTAATCTCCTCTGGTTCCACCTCTTCCATTCTTTTAAATGAATTTTCCTAAAATCTCACTTCAGTAATGTCACTTTGTTAAAAAAAAAAATTAAGTGATTTTTTTTTGAGAGCGAGAGAGAGAGAGAGAGAGAGAGAGAATAAGAGTATGAGCTGGGGAGGGAGGGAGGGAGGGAGACAGAGAAAGAGAGAGAAAGAAAGAAAGAAAGAAAGAAAGAAAGAAAGAAAGAAAGAAAGAAAGAAAAGGGAAGGGAGGGAAGAAAGAGAAGGAGAGAAATAAAGGAGGAGAAGAAAAAAGGAAAAGAAAAGGAAAGAAAAGGAAAGACAAGACAAGACAAGACAAGACAAGAAAAAAAAGGAATCCTAAGCAGGTTCCATGCCCAGCATGGAGCCCAATGTGGGACTCATTCCCATGACCCTCGGATCATGACCTGAGCTGAAAGCAAGAATCAGATGCTAAACTGACTGAGCCACCCAGGTGCCCCTCAAAAAAGTAGCTTTTTAATTGCTCCTCATTTCCTAAAGTACCTAACTCCAATTCTTGATGTAGCCAACTTTTTGAGATACTATTTTTGTTCTTTATCCCAGAATGTTCTTACTTTTCTATTTCTTCTTTAAAGCAAGTATCCAGGCTCTGTACTCTCGTCTCCAAGGAAGGCTGTGGCAATGAGATCAGAAGTAGCCCTCAAAATATGTCTTTCCCTGGTGTTTTCTTTTCTAAAAGTCAGAAGTTTAGGATAAGCATCTGGAGGAAGGAAAGAAAAGGCTAAAAATTATCAGGTGTGGAGAACATTTAGCGATTTTAATTGATATTGAAATCAGTGTGAAGTTGGGTGTGTCATGGAATGCATTCATTCTTGGTGTAGTTAAAAATCACTTCTGCCCAGATGACTACAAGTCAGTATCTTTATCTTCTACAAGCTTGAGTTCTTCATATCCAGCTGCCCATTGGATATTTGGAGTATGTAGGGGGAGAGGTGAGTAGATATCTTTGCAAAAGTTTAGGAAGTTTCCTTCTCTTTCTATCATGCCCAAAGTTTTTGTTATAATGCTTAATTTTATCATAATTCTTTTTTCTGTGTTTATTGAGATTATTACATTTTATTGTCCCTTTATCTGTGAATGGAGTAAATTGAATTTATAGATTTTCTTTTAATGTATTACCCTTTGACACCTAAGATAGAATCATCTAGGTTATAGTGTATTACCTTTATCACATACTTCTGAATTTTTATTAATGTTTGGTTCAGAAGTTTAAATCTAAGTTTATTGAGATTGGTTTATACTTTTCCTTTCGAATATGATCATTTCTTGCTTTTTGGTATCAATATTATCCTAAGCTTATTCAATCAAGCAAAGTTCCTTTTTTTCTATTCTCCAGAAAGAAAAAAAAAAGGTAAGGTTAGAATGACCTTTTTCTTGAAAGTTTGACACAACCTTCTGCAAAACTGTCTAAGCTAAATCTTTTCTTTGTAGGAAGATTTTTAACTGCTCACTCTATATTTTAATTATTGGTTATAGGACTCTTCAGACTCTCTAGTTCTTCCTGATCAGTTTTTATATGTTGTATTTATGCAGAATATGTCCACTTTTCTTAAGTTTTCAAATTTATGGTCATAAAAATGTTCACTAACTTTTGTTATTATAATTTAAATCCCTGTGTGTCTATTTTCTCTATTTTCATTGATTAGTTCTGGCAAAGTTTTGCCTATTTTTAGTCTTTTCATAGGAGTACATTTTACCTGTGTTGAATGTCTTTATTTTAGCATTATTTGCTATTTTTATTAATGTATTCTATATTTTATATCCTTTTTCTATTTCTTTTTATTGTGGGGGGTTATTCTGGTGCTGTTTCTCTATGCTTTAAACTGGGCATTTAGCTCATTTTAAAAAAAATTACCCTTGTAATTTATCTGGAATATAATTGTAAGGTAATAGGTGGGTCTTTCAAAGTACCTTTTCTGCCATACTGCCCCAAATAGATATACTAGAAGTAAAATTTCTTGAGCAATCGAAGCAAGGGAATAGCTGAACTGAAGCTACTCTGGCCACACCTGAGGTATTATATTCAGTTCTCTTTACATAATTAAAAGAAAGAGTAACAAATGTAGGATGTACAATGATAAAAGTTATTAGGGTGGTGGGATGTTTGACATTCATGACATATGAGGAAATACTGAAGTAACTCTTGATTATTCAACCTAGATTAGAATGGAGGAGGGGAAGAGGAAGTCCTCAAAATCTTAAAGTGCTATAGCATGAAAGAGAGACTGACTACATTTTTTAAAATATTATAAATGACAAAAATTTTTTTTCTTATTTTTAACTTTTTATTTCTTATTTCTTATTTATTTTTTAATATATGAAATTTATTGTTAAATTGGTTTCCATACAACACCCAGCGCTCATCCCAAAAGATGCCCTCTTCAATGCCCATCACCTACCCTCCCCTCCCTCCCACCCCCCCATCAACCCTCAGTTTGTTCTCAGTTTTTAAGAGTCTCTTATGCTTTGGCTTTCTCCCACTCTAACCTCTTTTTTTTTTTGTCCTTCCCCTCCCCCATGGGTTCCTATTAAGTTTCTCAGGATGCACATAAGAGTAAACACATATGGTATCTGTCTTTCTCTGTATGGCTTATTTCATTTAGCATCACACTCTCCAGTTCCATCCATGTTGCTACAAAGGGCCATATTTTAAATGACAAAAATTTACTAGATCAAATTCAGAAACTAAATTTTGATTCAAGAAACAAATAACTCTCAATAAGCTACCTGGTGGTAAATTGTGGTAAAATATCACACATGATTTAAAGGGTTGAATTTTATTATATCTAAAGTTCCTTCCAAGCTTGGGATTTTATGGTTTTAAGCTCAGTGATCATTGAGAAGAGATCCTGTATTACCTATTGCTTGTTTCTACTACAGTTTCTAAAACTCCTTAAATGAGCTCTTACAGATACTGAAAATAAAGGTAAAATAAATGAATTATTGGTTTAATCATAACAACAGCAAATATATTAGTGGTCTCCCATCTTTCCCACCTTGTCTATAGTTATTGCAGCCATACACTTAAAAAGGTGGTGTGTGTGTGTGTGTGTGTGTGTGTGTGTGTGTGTTAGATAAGTGGGAGGAGAAGATCATCTGTTAAAATTCAAGCACTGGAAGTGTTTTCTTATTCAGGGTGAGTAAAACCCTCCAATGCTTCACTTCAGTGACACCCTGGAAATGTTTTATGAATCAGGTTTCATCACCTGTTAGCAGTGGGATTGAAGGGCTGAGCTACTTTTGATGGATGACCCTTCAGAGTCTGTCTTTAAAACAGTACCCTTGGCTCGCCCCTTCCTAACTACTCCCTTTGTGCAGTATTCTGATAATTTCCCTTTTGCTGGCTCCTGAGTCATTGTAGGATATCTGCTTTCTTTAGTAAACGTCTGTCTGCCTTCTTATTTCACTGTAAACTAATAGGACCAATAATTCTGCCCATTTTCAGTTTGAAGAGAATTTTCTCACGTGTACTCTAATTTCAGTCATCACCCTGTCTTGCTTTTAGTCTCCCTGCTTCCAGTTCACCCCTCTCACCTCCCATCCAATTCCTATTCAGCATCCAGGTGTTCTTTCAACAACAAAAATGTTAGTGATGCAACTTCCTTGTTTACGCTTATGCAGTGTTTGTACATGACCCAGTAAAGTCCCTTATCCTTGGCATAGCCTAAGGGAGGCTGCAAAATCTGTAACCCCCTACCACTCCTGTGCCTTTGCTCACCAAACCCTACCTGCACAGGCTAGAAAACTTTTGCTTCTTTGATACCAACCATTCTCTCTGTCTTGTATCTAGGTTCTTATGTAAGCTGTTGCCTTTACCTGGATCCCTCACTGATTGAATTTGAAATAATGGAGACACGACACATATGGCAAGGGAAAATTTTAGTCAACAAAGCATACAGAAGATGACTCTTTTTTCATCAAATGAACTTAATCTCAACTCCAACTCACAGTCTTGCCACCTCCATCAGAATTCTATCAGCTTCTCAGTCGTTCTGCTAGCTAATTCCATTATACTGTGTAATGCATTCTCTATATTCCTCCAAGAACATTTTTTCTGGGCTTCAAATATAGTTAAAACATTTCATGTTTAGACCCTTTGAGAGCTAGCTATAGTCAATAGGATAAAATATGTTGTAGACTGCCTATTGTGCTCTTAAGATCAGTCTTTCTCTTATTCCTGGAACACTGACTACTTTAGTACACTACATTTCCCAGCATCCATTTAAGATACATCTAGCCCTTTGACTAAGTTTCAGGCAATGGGATAATGAATGGAAGTGATTTCTACAAGTCAAGGTCATCTTCAAATACAGAGATTTTACTCTGTAATCTGGACTGTTTACCTGTCTATTCTCATATTTAAAACTTTCCAAAACTTTTTGTGGTTCCCAGTTGTGTTGTGTTATTGTGTATGTATAAATTTCTACTCCTTCTGCTCACCTAATATGAAATACCCTTTGTGCCTTTCATCATTTTCAACATTTCGAACTTCATCTCCTCCAAGAAGTCTTTGTTTTCCTCTCCTATACCTTTTCTGGTCTGGGTTACATGCCACCCTTGTGAGCTTTCACCATATCATGTATACTAAAATTTCTTATTTGCATATGCAGGTTTTTAATTAGGCTAACGGTTCCTTGAGAAAGCTGTGTTGTGTCCATGTCTATAGCCTTAATGCCTACCAAGGGAAGTGACATTCAGTTGATGTTTAACTTAACTGCTTCTTGCATTGACCTTGATATTACAAGTATTCTGGTGGCAGAATCAATCATGATTGGTTGAATGTATGTGGTAAGGAGCTGGGAAAAATAACACTCTTCAAGAGGGATCAGAAGTCTGCTTAACTTGGAGATCTAGAATAAATTACTCTCCATTGTAAAAAAGAAGAATCTTTGATTATGTATCTCCATTTCTTTCTGCCCTAGACTTCCCCCATTGCATTCTTTAATTCACATTGCTTACTTCTGTCTTGCTCTTTGCCCACATTATCTTCATTCAGGCTGCCCTCACACTTCAAAATTTGGTGACACCATTTCACAAAGTGCCACAGTCCCATTGGGCCAGAGAAAACAATAAGATTCTAAATTTTTATTTGCCTCAAGTACAGAGGAGTGACTGGATTGGTGACATGAAGCATGACTGAGGACAGGACAGAAGAAATGCTTGGGAGAAAAGATTCCTTTTATGGCACAATGCTATGATGTCATATGCCATAGTTGTCACATGACAGTTGTCATTTGCTTTTTTGTCATATTTATGAATCAAAAGGAATCAAAATTTCTAACAGACTCAGAAGTCTATCAGTAATCCATCAGTCTACCTGTCCACTGAGTTAAGATTAGAGTCTAAAAAATTGTACTCCATGTTCTCTTCTAGAGATCAGGGGAATTTTAATCCTTAGTTTTTCATCTCTTCAACTATGGCCAATGATTTCAGTGATTGTTATGATACCTCTAGTAATTTTGGAATCTCACATCCTGCTTCTTCTTCACGCCATAGAGACTGGATAAATATAACTTTAGTGTACCCATATTTTAGCTAGAAAGCTACTCAATCATGCAAAATCAGTTGACCCTTGAACAACAAGGGTTCAAACTGCAGGAGTTCACTTACATGTGGATTATTTTTTTTCTATAAATACAATATAGTAGTATAAATGTATCTTCTCTTCCTTTTTCCATTTTTATTTGAGAGAAAGAAAGAGGGAGAGTGTGCACAAGTGGGGGAGGGACACAGGGAGGAGGTGGGGAGAAAGAGAGAGAGAGAGAGGGAGGGAAAGAGAGGGAGAGAGAATGAACCTTAAGCAGGTTCCATGCTCACTCAGAGTCTGACTCAGTCAGTGCTTGATCCCACAACCCTGAGATCATTACCTGAGCTGGAACCAAAAGTTAGATGCTCAACTGACTCAGTTACCCTGGTGCCACTTCCTTGTGATTTTCTTAATACCATTTTCTTTTCTCTAGGTTGCTTTATTATAAGAATACAATACATAATACATAAAACATACAAAATATGTGTTAAACAACTGTTCATGTTGTCAGTAAGGTTTCTGGTCAACAGTAGGCTGTGAATAATGAACTTTAGAGGAGTCAAATGTTACATGGAGATTTTCAACTGTGTGAGGCAGCCAGCACCCCTAACCCTTGCATTGTTCCATGGTCGACTATATCTGTATTGAGTGAGTACCTTCTAAATTTGTCCCTTGATCAGTGTCTAAATTCTTATTTTCCCTCTTCCCAATTTTCCTGTTGTTTTGATCTTTTTGCCTGGAAGTTTCTAGCCCTCCCCAGAATTTCTCCTAAATTCTCAAGAGCCTTCTTTCCTTTTGCTCATAAGGAGGTTCTTTTTTTTTTTTTTTACTTCCACATGTGAGTCTCACTTACTCTGAAGATACTCCCTAGCCAGGTTTCAGGGCACACCCCTTATCTTAGTGGAGACTACAGAGGTTTATTTCTTCCATTCAAGATTAGACTTAACTCTCAGGGTCTGAGGTTTGCCTTTCAAAGACACCAGGCCTAACAGGGGCTCCAGTGCGGACCGGGCTCTGAGCCTATGGAGAACATTTCCCTCTTTCCTGCATGCCTTGAGATAAAACTCCCTTCTGTCCTTTTATCCCATTGCCTTCCCTCTTGTGTGGATCTGTAATAATTGCTGGAGTGCTGGGAATTCATGCTAATAATGAGTTCTCAAGAGCGACTTTCCTTTTTTTTTTATTTTTTTCCTTCTCTCTCTCTCTCTCTCTCTTTCTCAAGTGGTTAGATCTGAAAAGAATAATTTATCAAATCATTTTTATTCAACTTTGGAGGAAGAAGAAAGAGGAAAAGAGGTGGCAGGGAGAAGCCCTTTTGCGGTTTTAATTGCTTTGCAGTGTCTGCGGGAGGCTCTCTCCGCTTATCAAAGCCCACACAGCCGAGGCCCTGTGCTTCTGGCTCAGCGCTGTCTCACTGGAGCGGCTGGGCTCCACTGATGGACCAGATAGTGCCTTAGCTATCTGATGGCTTCAGTGCTTAGGAGGTTAATTCAAGTGATGAATTGAAAATTTTGGGAGGGTGCAAGGAAGGGGATATGGACCGTCTTTTTCAGAATTTAAAAATTAAGATAAAAAAAACGAAGTCTTATTTCTCCCTTCCTGCTTTCCAGGATTTGATGAATTTGTGTATTTAAGGGAGAAAATAACTTCTTTAAATTTTTTTTTTCAACATTTATTTATTTTTGGGACAGAGAGAGACAGAGCATGAACGGGGGAGGGTCAGAGAGAGAGGGAGACACAGAATCGGAAACAGGCTCCAGGCTCTGAGCCATCAGCCCAGAGCCTGACGCGGGGCTCGAACTCACGGGCCGCGAGATCGTGACCTGGCTGAAGTCGGACGCTTAACCGACTGCGCCACCCAGGAGCCCCGAAAATAACTTCTTTAGTGCTAAGATCATAATATGAATTTGAGTATATTGCTTGATTTACCATCATCTTTTTCTAATACTCTGAACATCTCTGCAATATAGGTCTCATTGAGGAAGTAGAAAATCCATGGAGGCATTTAAACTTGCAGAACAGAAGGCTGAGGCATGACAAAGTGTTCAAATTAAGAGGTGTAATAGGTTGTTTTAATGATATGTTGGCAGGATGGTCACAATCTCTACGAAAGCAGAATCGAAAATTGTATAGTCAAGTTCACTGTGAGAGAAATAGATGAGCTGTTAGGCTTATAACAACAAGTGTTTATAAAAGTGGTTTGGGAACAGCTTATGGAGTCACTATCAGTAGAAAGAATCAAAATTTTATATTTTAAACACTGATCTTTATAGGTGGGAATGGGGGGATCAAAATTAGCTCATGATTTTTTTCTTTCAAGATCTTCTGTTATCTTGAAGCAGTACCAAAGCGCTTTGTGGTAAGTTATATAACTTATCAAGCACAAACAGAGAAGACATGCACTTGTACCCTTCACAACTCTGATCTTTGTCCATAGTGGTTGAGAGTACCAACTTTGAAGCCAAGCAGCCTGGATCACATTTGAATTCTACCACTTAATAGCTGTGGGAACTTAAGTATGTTACATAACTTCTCTGTGCTTCAGAGTTCTAATACGTGAAGTTGGGATAATTATAATCACTGAATCATTGCATTGTCATGAGAATTAGATGGGTTAATGTTGTAAAGTGATTGGAATGGCACCTGGCACATAGTTAAGTCCACTATGATTCAAGCTATGCCCATGCCATGACAATCTCTTGTCACAGTACAAAATAGACTGGCTCTTCCTCATTTAATGCTGCTACAGTGTAGGTATTAAGCGCCCAAACTTCCCACCTTCTTGCATACTGATTCCACACCAGTTCATTGTTATCAATGTTACTAAGGCTTTTTGCATATGATGATGATCATCATCATTACCGTTATCTGCCCTTAGTGGGTATTGAGTCAGATCAAGTACAGGAAGGCAGGCCAGGAGCTGTAAGGTGAAATAGAAAGTGCATAGATTTTAGGATCATTTGAACATGGCTCTGTTCAATCACAGCTTTTTTTCTCTGTGAGTGATTTATTTAACCTTTGTAAGCCCCAGTTTCCTCAACACAGAAAAACTATTTTGAGGATAAAGAGGACGATGGAGATGATTCAAAATGCAATCACAGCCATATCAGACTCCCTTACAGAGGAAAATCAGACAATGCTACTTATTACTGCAGTCAGGTATTATAGGTAGCCATTAAAGAAAAAGGTTTTGTGTGAAAAAAAATTTAAATAATATGTTTAATATCTTTTGAGCAAAATCATTTATAGGTTTTATGTCTGTCAACCCAGTTAATACATATTTCACATTTAAAAATTAAGAATCCTTTAACTACTATTTTGATTAAATTGTTTAATTGGAGGCAGGATGCAGGCTTATTGCTTGTCACTTATATCTGATAAAGAACCTGTGTTTTCTGGTTAATTCAATTTAAAATAAATCCCATCACTTTAAATATATTAGGAGAGGGGGAAAAAGCCTTTCTCTCTTGAAAGCAACAATGGAGCCATCTATTATTAAATGTAGAAAATGATGCTAATGCAGTCTGATGGCTGAGATTTTACAACACAAAAATCGGGAATTTCAGAGTTCTGTTTCCCACAGCAACCATAACTTTTCTCCCCTTGAGCATATGTAACATTTCGTATTACCAAATATGCACTTAATTCTAAATTATTATATATGCACAATGGGGCCAAATTACAGTCACCGTGGGCACCAGAAATGTGAAATTCCTGACATTTGTATACTTATGAATTTAAGTTTCCATGGTGCTTTTCTTTTCTTCTTCTTTTTATTTTATTTTATATTAGTTTTATTTTTAAGAATCCTCTTTTGAAATACTGAAAATGACACTGCCTTCAGCCTTGAGCTTCTGTATATGAGGTAATAGATATGTCAGAAAGGCTACAGTAATTAATTATTTTTGTGCATGAACTGGGGACATACTATGTACAAAACCCAATTCCGTGGTCTTCAATTGAAAATTTATGCTCATTGCTCAAGTTCTGCAGTTTGCAACTTCCTACTTGGTCCTTAAGAACCATCAATCAACATTGATTAAGTTCAATGCCACAGTCAACAGTTTTTCTGTTTGAAAGTGATATTTGGAAGAACTCACCCTGAAGTTTCTATCATTAATATTCACTGTCCATGTCCTGTCCTACTGTACTTATTTGATTAAGAAAGACAGACACAACTAGCCCTTTTGCATTAAATTACTTTAAGATATGCTTTCCAACCCCTTTCATCTCTAATTCCCCTCTAATTCCATGCAATTGAAATCCAAAACAAAAACAAAAACAGAGCCATGATAAAGAATATTAGTTACAATAAAAATCTACATAATTCCATTTTTTTTTAATTATGTCACTTCAGATTGGTTCTTTGGTACTAGAAAACAATCCACAGGGACATCTGGCCATAGTCTCTTGCCATCAGTGACCCAGAGGGAAAGGAAGTTACTAAAACAGGCACTTACATTCTAAAAACTTTATGGATCATTGGATCAGAAGTTTTGCTTCATGGAATTTCTCCAAAGCAACTAATCAGACAAGGACACAAAGATGTATTGTGCATAGGCAAGCATCACAACCTAGACTGTAATGTAAAAATAGAAAAAAAAAAAAGATGAACAAAATACCCTATAATAAAATAATAAAGACTGGTTAAATATTGACACAACACTGTAATAACCATTATTTAACAATTATAATGATGATATTTGTCATGAGAAAAGTTCCATAAATACATTGTTAAATAAGAAGTACAAATTTTGAAGCCTGAATACATAATATAATCTAATTTGGGAATATGGCTTTGTATATAATCATATGTATATGCTCACATTTGCATAGAACTTGAAAAATGTCTGGAAAATGTCTATAAAATGTTGACACTGATTATCTCGGAATGGTGAAATTTAAGATATTTATTTTCTCCTTATGCTTTTTTATAGTTTTAATTTTTCTAATAAACATATATCACTTTCAGTATCAGAAAAAAATAAATCTATGTGTATATATAATACATAAATATGTATACATAGGTATATATGCCTAATTTGATGTGTTTCACTATGCTAGATCAAATACACAGCAGCCACAGACTCTGACATGGGCAGAGCTCATGCAGTCCAACACTTGAGCCTTTGCTTTCTGACCAGATCATGATAGTTAGTTGGCCTCAAGTGAAAATAGAACCCTACCTAAAGTCACTTGGGTAGGTATCCAGGGATCATATTCTTAAGGCCCACATTTTCAAGATGTTATACTTGTAGAGGAGGCAGTGTAGAGAGGGTCCTAGAAGAGCCCGAGTATTTATTCACAACTTGAAAAAAAGGGCATTAGGAGCATGTAGGGGTGGGGGAATGTGGTAGTGTGTGCTAATAACAAAGCGGGTGTAAGTGGATAGGGTAAATGAAAGCTGAGGGGAGCATTTTAGAGGGACTTGTATATGGTAGAAAATAAGCATAGATTTTAAAGCTACAACTCAGATTGATTAGCAGGAAGAATGGCTGTCAAAAGACTAGACTTATTGTTCAGTCAGAATTTATTGAATGTTTATTTACCAAAAAGCCAACCAAGTGCTAAAGCAGAGATTTAGCGATCAAGAGTGAGAAAAGGAAGACATTCTGATGAAATGAAGAGAAAGAGAGAATAATGAATGACCACTGAGCCCATGCCTAGAAAACCAAGAGCAAGACTGAGCCACCTGAACAGAAAATCCTCCATTGGAACTTTGTGTGCTGTACTTTTTTCTTTCCTACTGCTATTACCCTAATATGAGCTGTTATTTTTCTTCTTAACTCACATGCAAAAAGTTTGTATATCTACCATTTGTCAGACATCGGGGTAAATATTTGCATTTTGGTGATAAATAATACACAGGCCTGACCTTGGAAGCTTATAGTCTGATAGGAGAGTTATAGACGTGAATAGGTGCTCTTTAAGCACTGTGAGTGTAATGACATGCAGAGATGCAATGGTAGCAACTAATTCAAACTGGTAGATTGGGACAGTTTAATTTCATTTTTTCCCCTCTATCATACTTCTAGGTTCCTTCAGTGGCTTCCTAATTGTTGGGCCTTGCCTTCATTACATCTGAAGCATCTTAATGCTGATAATAGATTCAAATGTTCTAAAAAAGAAATTTAAGTCTGTCACTTCCTCATTGATGAACTTCTAATAACTATATTTCAATTAATTAATTAGTTAATTAACTACTCTTAAGTTATTTCCATGTCCTCATGATTTTCTACTTCTACCCAAACTCATAGTTCTTCATTTGTTCATTTATTTAGCTAAAATATTTACCACTCCCCACTATAAGGAGCAATGAGGTTGCAAAGATGAGTGAGATATGGCCCCTGTTCTCTAAGAACTTATGGTCTAGTAATATCATAAAAACACATAAAAATGAGTACAATTACATTAGGCTAAATATTAAAATCAAGTTGGAAATTACAAATTAAAGAACAGCTTTCTTTGCTAAAGGATGAATACGAGTAAGAGCATGGATAAATGAAGCAACTTGTGAATTGAAACAGGTTGACACTGAGACTGAGCTGAAGATAATGGAAAAATTAGGCAATGGAGAGGAGTAGAAACTAAATCATGACAGGGTCTCTATTGTACTAAGTAGTTTGTAGCCACTGATCTCCACTAAATGTTTCTAACAGAGAGAATGACATGACTAGATAAATCTAGTCTAGACTCTGGGCAGTGTGGAATAGAGATCACTGAAAGATGAGACCAGAAATAAGACCAATCAAAAGCCTACTGTATTAATTTAAACAAAGGTACCAGAGGAAAGTTACTAAGATAAGTTAGTGAAGGGAGGACATAGGTGCAAGAGCAGTTAAGGATATAGCAAGAAGGATCTGTGGCATAATTTCAAGATTTTTCATTGGGTGGATGGATGGGTGAAAATCACCATAGAAGAGATTATGTAAGATTATAGCAGGCAGAGGGGATGATGTGAAGTTGTGAGGAGGCAATGTAATGAATTCAGTCATAGGTATGCTGAATTTGAGATGTTTTGGGGTGATTCAAACAGACAGTTGAATATATAAATTTTAAACTTAGGAAAGCATCCTAGGCTAGAGAAACAAATTGGAAACCATATAAAAATTGCAACTGAAATCATGGGAGTAGATCCATTTACTTAACAAATATTTAATGGAAGCCAGTTATAGGCCATATAGTCTTCTAGATGTGGATTTAGAACAGAGCAAAATACAATACAATTCCAACTTCTTATAGAACTGGCATTTTTGCAGGAGGAGCCAAATAATAGTAAATAAGTAAAACCTATAATATTTCAATGGGTGATAAATTGAGCATGGGAGAGGGGATTCAGAGCGCAGAGGTGGTAATCATGGAAAGATGTGCGGTTTCTGAAAGGTCAAAGAGAACCTCTCTGAGAGGGTGGTGTTTAAACAAAGACAAAAAGAGAGATACTAGCTGTTACAGTCATGGGTAGAAAGGTAAGGAAAATCTGATTGATATGAGTTTTCAGATCTCTTTTGAACTTAAAAAAATCTTCAAAGTCTTTTTATGTAGTTGCAATCTACGGTGACATTTATAACTTTAAAATGGAAGTGTCATCTGGAAAAAAAAATCATGCCTTAAGTGGAAATTATAGATTAATTGCTTGAATAAAGGAAATTACCAGAAATTTGGGAGGTTTACTTAAAAAGTGAGAAAGGATATTTGGAAATGAGGTGTTTTAGATGACCATTCTTGTATGTGGTTTCTATCATATATCTAAATACAGATCTTTCTGTGTATATTTTTTTTTCAATGTTTATTTATTTTTGGGACAGAGAGAGACAGAGCATGAATGGGGGAGGGGCAGAGAGAGAGGGAGACACAGAATCGGAAACAGGCTCCAGGCTCTGAGCCATCAGCCCAGAGCCTGACTCGGGGCTCGAACTCACGGACCGCGAGATCGTGACCTGGCTGAAGTCGGACGCTTAACCGACGGCGTCACCCATGTATATTTTCAAGTAGCTGGATCATGTCTTGAAGTTCATACTTTTGGTCTCTAAACAAGTCTGCAATGACCCTTCACCATGGTCAGGTTGTAGTAATAGGGAACCTATTATTCTACTAGGGCTGATCATAGCCCTATGGGAAAGATCATAGAAGAGTTGCCCTAGAAACTTCTAAAACATCCATATCTAACACCTTAATCATTTCTATATGTGTGTCTTTTTTATCACAAACCTTGATTTTATATATTTACATTTACTAAGAACTGTAAAGATGTAGTTTAGTATTTTCTTCCTGGTAATAAGAAAAACAAAATTTGTGGTCATGGTCATTAATTTCCAAAGAACTGGAGGGAAGTGTTGATTTTTTCTATATATTTGCAAGATTAGTTTGCATTTTTCTAACAAAAACAGTAAGATTATGAATGCCCAACTTGGCATTATTTTAATAGCCCAGATACTGTTTCCCTTGTCCTAACTGGACAAGTTACTTTCTAGGTGTAAGAGAAGTTTTTCCGGATATCTTTGCATTCTTGCCTGAGGCATTAATTATATGTTATTTGTTCCTATTGACTAAATTTTTGTCTTACTAATACCTAGATATTTATTATTATTTGATTTGGAGGTCATAATTACCTCAAAATATTTGTTATGTACAACCTTTGAGCATGAGCACAATTATGAATTTCATACATTCTTATATCTAGAAAAAATTAGCGGCTCATCATCTTCACTCTCAGAGACAGTACCAAATGTTCCCAAGTTGTTCCAGAAAGTGTGCTCCCTAAACCCCAGTTTACCCTACCCATTATGCTCTTTCTCTGTAGGACTGTCATTATTATGGAAATCCAGAAATCTCAAATTTTCCATTACCATCAGATACAAATCTCTTACTTAGCTATTTCTTTCTTTCTGTTAACTGGATTATTTGTGTATGGATCTCAGTTATTGTTACTTCTTATTAAGAAAATAATTCTAAGATACCCATCTGAAGGTGTCCTTATGTTTAAACTAAATTTCCCTTTGCAGTTTTTCTCTCTTTTTTCACATAGCACTTTTGTGTTTTGGTCTCTACTTAGTGGAAATGGACGATTGGACACTGTTACATAACAACCAGTTTCACACGCATGAATAAATCTATTCATGCCTACTATACTTACAGGATACACCCAATTATAGGGCATAGGGAAAATTTTGATTTCTTAAACTTTTTCATTCTTTCCTGTTAGCTTTTCCCTTCAGCTCAAAACCCTGAATTATTATCCATGTAGGGGGCACTTATATATTTTCCAGTGCATACTGGGCATAGTTGTTTGCTAGCAAGCTGTATAAGATGGACACTCCTGGAGTCCCAAAATGAGTTCATTGTGGGCCATGACTTGAGTTAAGCTGCACAGAGTTTTTGAGCTATGCTATTAGCCACAGCAATGCTACCCTTCAGTGGTGTGGAAAAA
This sequence comes from Prionailurus viverrinus, assembly GCF_022837055.1. NCBI lineage: Eukaryota > Metazoa > Chordata > Mammalia > Carnivora > Felidae > Prionailurus > Prionailurus viverrinus. The sequence goes on from NC_062569.1 coordinate 96,642,960, forward strand.
TCAAGTGTTAACTGTATTTGCTTTTTGAATATTGTTATCATAAATCTCTCCACATTCCTGGCCTTCTCAAGTAGTAAAAAGTTCTTCATCTGGCAGTTATCGTGGCTTTGCCATTTATTAAAGACGTCTTCAGTTTAGGCATGAGGGCACTAAAGATAGTCCATAGCCTGCTAGCTCAGGATAAACTACACCATAAATGCACAGCAAATATCTCACAAAGATACAGTAATTACCCAACAAATACCTCTTTGCTAAGCAATGAATTATAGAGCCCAATATCCTGTAATTACAAACCATTTATATATCTGTTTAAATTACTGTGGATGCCACTTAGCGTAATCACTTTGGTGATTAATCAAACATTATGTGCAGTATGGAATACTTCAGAGTTCACAGGTGTGCATGTTTGTCAAACTCTTGCCCTAAAGTATCAAACCATAAAGTTTCTAGCATTTTCTTTTTTCCCACATTTTGCACAAATTTCTTTAATCCCAAATTTTTCTTAAACTACCATGGCTGCATGTTGGCTTTGGAGACATTTAGGAATATACCACCTAGGTTTCAATGGTTACAAAGCTTTGCTTTAGTAACTATGGTTTTCAGAGTTACTAGCGTGCACCCATTTTGGGAGGTTAAACCAGAAATAAACTCCTCTTGCCAAATATTTGTTTTGAAGTGAAGCTTTAGTGGCACATTCAGCTTCTCTGCTCCTGAGTGAGACCTTTAACAGCACTGTCACGGTGCATTCAAGAAATTGGGCCAAGTGCCTACCCGGGTGTTCCTTGGGCAGGGTACAGATCTGCCCTAAGGCCATGAATGACAGGGATTAGTCCAGGACTATTGGTCTGAGCTCTTGCATTTTTGGCTGCCAAAGACTTTAGTTTAATCTTCCTGGCAACAGTAAGTAAGGGTCAAATCGGATTATTCTAAACCAATATGAGAATAATTTGAGAACAATAGCTGGCTAGGGAGGGATCGTCATGCAACTGAATTACAGTGAATTATACAGAGTCTTACCTTGGAAGGAATAATTTGATCACGAGACCTGCGATTGACAATTATTACTGATTGCAGCATGCACCCTCAGCAGCTCATATGGAAGCCTCCTTAGGCAATAAGCTACCTGATCCCCTTGGTTTGCACATGATTCAAATACGTGGATCTGCTGATGTCTGTATTATACAGGAACAATAGCTAACACTTGCTATGTGGCAGGCTCTATCATAAGTGTTTTGCTGATATTAACTCAGTTGATATTCACAATAACTTCATAAGACACATACTTTAATTGCCCCATTTTGTAGTTGAGGAAACTGAGCATGGATCCTTTGAAGTAACTGGCTCATGTCTAAGTGGCAAAACTGCCTTTTCAACCCAGGCAGCCTGACGTCTAACTTTATGCTCCTAAACACTATGCTATAGAAATCTCTCCTGAAAGACTAAAATGAGCCCTGCTTGAAGCTGTATTATTGATTGTAATGGTATGTTGCAACTCAACTGTATTCAATCTCAGAAGTCATGTTCTTTCTGCCAAAGCTTTTGCATAGCTCTCATTTGTGCAACTGTGCAGGAGCATCTTAGAACCTAAATTTTATTACATAGTGGTTTGGACCCAACTAACACTGCTGTGTGCTATGACAGAATAGATCAGGGGATAAATAGCTGGCAGTACAACTCATTGGTAATTTACTGTCTGGGCTATCAGGTAATTTACTGGCAGTATGACTGTGCAGCTGAATCTATCAATTGCCTGCTTCCTCTTTTTGTCTTCTCCTTTTCTTTTTTTTTAATCAGTAAAAAATCATCATTCTTAGACTATAAAAGCAACAAAGTTGAACTCCAGACATTAGGAATTTCCTTCCCCAGCCTTAAAAAGGCAGAAATCCAAAATGGAAAAGCAACATCATATTTGAAAAGACTTGAGAAGAAATTTGATACGGAAATGTCACAGAAATCCTGGAACATATTAAAATAACTAATGGAGAAAAGGAAGGTAAACTGTGGGAATGGAGGCACTAGAAATAAAAGCTAAAAGCAAAAATAGTTTTATCAGTAGCAGGAAAATAAAAGCATCTTTCTTTCAAATGAATTTGTTCTTTCACATCTGCTTTTGTCAAGTCTAATAATAAAGCACATTTGACTTTAAGAACACGAACATATATACTGGGTCATGGTGGACTGGCTTTATCCAAGGCTGAGGTGACAAGTAGAGAAGTGTGCTCAGGGGGGTGAAAGCATAAAGAAGGAATTTAAAAAAAATACTAGTTACTAGAAAAGCAGAACATTAGGAAGCATGGGAAATTTGGAAATGAACAATGGAATTATTATTATTGAGGAAGCAAGAAAGGGTGAAATTAACTGGTAAATTGATACATCTTGAAAGTGGAGAGACGCCTCTTAAAGGGACTTTTTTTTCCAGGTCAGACAGGTCCTAGAAAATAGACTTGATAAATTGATTACAAGTTGTGCTAGGAAACTCTTGACACCAATTTTAAGCTTGAGGTATACAGATAAAGCAATCCAACTCATTCCTACATTCACTCAAACACGTTTATTGAGAATTAATACCACATAAGATGATATGCTAAGCACAGACCCTACTCCCCATAGATCAAAATTTAGTGAAGGCAAGAGAAATAGCCTCAACTAGCAGCATTCTAAAATTCCTATGTGACAACACACACACACACACACACACACACACACACACACACACACACACACTCTGCCAAAAGGATATTGCAGAGGAAAAGATAAAAGATGGTTGGGAAAGACTTAATATGGTTGGGTAAGTCTTAAACACAAGAGGTAACATTGAACTCACCTGGTAGATATAATTTCACCAGGGAAAAAGAAAGAGTCTAGTGCCACCTGTTAAGGACCAGGTGTGACCAGGTGTGATAACAGGATCAACTGCGCCTAGTACTGCTTCCCTTCTGTCAACAAACGTGGAGTGATTCAAAATGTGTTGTTTTTTTCTCTTTCTTTCTGATAATCAGTAAGGAGTCAGGCCACTGAAGACACAGAGAAGATGCTGTCTCTGTTTTAAAGGGTTCTGAGTTGGGGCGCCTGGGTGGCGCAGTCGGTTAAGCGTCCGACTTCAGCCAGGTCACGATCTCGCGGTCCGTGAGTTCGAGCCCCGAGTCAGGCTCTGGGCTGATGGCTCAGAGCCTGGAGCCTGTTTCTGATTCTGTGTCTCCCTCTCTCTCTGCCCCTCCCCCATTCATGCTCTGTCTCTCTCTGTCCCAAAAATAAATAAACATTAAAAAAAAATTAGCTTGTAAAGGGTTCTGAGCATGGTTGGAGTTAGATAATAGACCAGTAAAAGATAAATCATGATACAACCAGATCTGACTGATAAGCGCAGTCAGAGCATTAGGGAGTAAAATTCTGCCTAAGGGTGACATTTGAACAAGCCTTAAACTGATGAGGGAGAGTTTGGCAAGTGAAGGAAAACATTCTAGGGTGAGAGAACAGTATGTGGAAAGGCCTGGAGTTTTGCTTTGTAAATCATGATTTGATGTGCATCTCACATCCAACTGACATCCAATAGACACTCATTGTTTTCCTTGTATGGACTGGATTCCAATACTGAAGGTGTCTGAGGAGACCTATATTCTCTTGATTCATTTTTCCCTAAATTAGTGCTACTCCATGTAGTAGGTCTATGATCGGAATCTTCATTTTTTATAGAATTACATTCCACTGCACCTCTCCTTAAACTATAATTTTATGTCATTTAAGAGAATAATTTTGAAGTCAACACAAGGAATCCTATGTCATAAACGCCATCTCTTTAGCTCTATCTTGAACTTTTTTGCCTCCTTTTTTGAGTTGGCAGCCTCCATCTTATTGCATAGTTGTGTGTGTGAGCGTGTGTGTGTGTATAAGGGATTCTGTGTTATGTATTTTTATACTTCAAATAATCATTTTGTTATAGAAAATTTCAAATGTACTAAAAAGATAGAATTCTATAAATAACACTATATTTATTAACAAATTAAATAATTATCAATTCATGGATAATTATGTTTCATCTATATTCCCACCCCCTCTCTCTTCTAATAATTTTGAAGTAAATCTTCATCATATCAGTTCATTTGAAGATATTTTAGTACATATCTCTAAAATATAGGAATGTTTTAAAACATAGGCACAATACACTTGTCATTCTGTAAATTAACAATAATTCCTTAATATCAAATATTCCATTAGTATTTACATTCCTCTAATATGTACATAGGTAGGTAGGTAGATAGAAGATCACAGTTAGTTTGTCTGAATCAAGTTCTAAGTCATTTTAGTTTCCGTTGTGCTAGGTTATTGACATCTCTTCATCTATTTTAATAAACATTGGCATCAGTAAACGATATCCTGTGAACCAAGTGCAACTTACACCTCGCTTGTATAAATAAAGGTTTATTGACATTCAACCATGTTCATTAGTTACATGTTTTCTATGGCTGTTTTCATGATAAAACTTCAGTGTTGAGTAGTAGTGACTAAGATTGTATAGTCCACAAAGCTCAAAGTTTTCACTGTCTGTCCCTGGACAGAAAGTTTGCTGACTCCTAATCCATGGTTTCCCTCAACTCATTTTAATCTCATTTGAAATTAAAAATTATTCAGGATAAGTGTCATATATGCTTTGAGTGCAAAGCCTGGCTGTAGAAGAAATGTGCCCCACCATTTAAAAACAAAATGGCATCCCTCTGCCTCTCTGTCTCTCTCTTTCAAAAATAAAATACATACATATATACATATATGTATATATGTATGTGTATATATATATGTATATATGTATGTGTATATGTATGTGTATATATATGTATATATATATGTGTGTGTATATATATGTATATATATATGTGTATATATATATATATATGTATTTTATTTTTGAAAGAGACAGAGAGACAGACATGTATATATGTATATATATATATACAGACAGAGAGACAGTCCCCCAAAAGGGACTCCTGTGTGGCTCAGTTGGTTGAGCGCCGACTTCAGCTCAGGTCATGATCTCGCAGTTTATGATTTAGAGCCCTGTGTCGGGCTCTGTGCTGACAGTTCAGAGACTGGAGCCTGCTTTGGATCCTGTGTCTCCCTCTCTCTCTGCCTCTCTCTCTCTCTCTCTCTCTCTCTCTCTCTCTCTCTCTCTCTCTCTCTCAAAAATAAACATAAAAAAATTTTTTAAACAAAATGGCATCCTACAAACTACATATTCTTTTGAAGGGATATAGAAGAGAAACAAATATAAGAAGGAGGCACCTTGGCTCAGGCCTTCACAAAATGGAAGTAACTGCAAAAGTTACTGTCTCAGGTCACCAAACATTACCATCTCAGGTCCATACTTGGCTTTGCCAGTCTATTCAAAGGTGATCAAATCTTGGAGACTAACTCCTACATCTCTAACTCAACTTTTTAACAGCATAATAATTTATAAGAACAGTGATGATTTAACATCTACTTAGAATTCAAGTGTATTTCTAGCACTTATCTAAATACTTTACATATATCAATTAATTTAATTCTCTTACACACTGTTATTAACTCCACTTTATAAAGTGGAAATTAAGACATAGAGAAGTTAATGGAAGTTCTAGGCAGACCAAAAATTCATGTCAGCTTGCCACTGCATTTCCTCTTCTGTTAGAAAATCTACATGGGGAGCCAGTTATTTCAATTGGAAGGTTGCTTGGTGAGCACAGATCAAGAGGAATGCAGTTTAGGTAGATTTTCTTAGTGGTGAAATACATCAAGATACAGTGGTATAATCTGCACTCCATTCCATCAATAGACACACATGTGCCAGCTGGAGATCTATATTTGCTCATCAAGGAACTTTCCAGCCTAAATAATGCTGAAGATACACTGACATCATTTACTAGCCCCTTGGCTCCCTTTATGAACCTATGCAAACCATTATCTTCTTTTCTTCAGGTTGGTTAAATAATGTGATTGAGTTTTACCTTTCATTTTGCAGTCCTGCTTCTGTAAGCTTTTGCCCAAGTCATCTTACTTAAACTTGGGTATTTCCAAATCTGCTTAGCTTCACATTTTATAAACTCTCTCTGGCACTTCTACAGATGACTAATCTCTTCCAGTCTGTGTTGCTTCTTGCTAATTTCACTCTCAGTGGGTAAACCGATTTCCATATTCTTGGAAGCACTTTACATTACCTCTATCTACTTACTAAACTCTTGAGAGGATCAACTCTGTCAGAAGGATTTTTAAAGATAGTTTATTTAATTTCTGAGTCCATAATAGTGCATGTGAACATAGTCAGAATTGGCCTTTTATTATCTACTCCAGAAGGAAGTGTAACAGTTATTTGAAAAGTTCAAAGATACTCTTAAATATGGGTGCCCAAATTTCCAATACAGGATAGATCAAAGATACAGAAAGACAACTTTTACTTCCAGTGTTGGTATGAGCCCTGACATGAACATTTTCTGTCTCCATGCCTGTTCTCCCTGTCTTCAGCAGGTACAGCTAAAGTATAAACTATGGGTCTGTGCTGGCATCATATGGCCACCCAGACAGATATAAGCAACACTTTGTAGTCATTGCTACTTTCCTATTTTCTTTTTCTAAGGACATGAAGTGGAAACATATGAGGGGAATTTAAAAGGTAGGTTTAGGAACTCAGCCGCATGGTAGGGTCAAATGAGTTTAGAATGAAAATCAACCAGTGAGAAATTAAATGTAGTGGTTATTACCTAAGAAACGTTTCAGAAAGAGTTAAGTTATATACTCTAATGTGTAGCAAAGTGATATCTCCCACCTTGGTTGCTACCCCCTGGAGCTAGTATCCTACTAACTTGTGAAAGTAAAGTCTTGGGTATCATGGAAAAGGGTCTATGTTTCATAGTAAAGTCCATGCAGGACAAATAGATAAGAGTCAAAGGAAGCAAGGTGAGCAAGAGGACTGAGGAAGCAGGCATAGGGGTAGAGGGTTTTGATCATGAGATTAGAATGTCTATGGATTCACAGGAATCTTAAAAAAATATCAGTTGAACTTTTCATACAGGATAGGATAGGATAACAAATCCAACGTTATTTGGATTACAAATTCAATACTGGATTATATGAAGAATAAAATATGAAAATTAGGCAGTGGGCTTCCCAAAGTTGGAGACAGGACTGTTCATTAGCATATGCAAAAGAATAATCTATTCTGGTCCAACATGGAGTCTTCTGATACCCTCCTATACATCCAGTATTGTCCTGTCTTTACATACAGGGATGGACTCAGTCTACATCTACTTTAATAATTTGAAGGAAATTCTTAACCATTGTGTCTTCAGATGTTGAAAGTTCACTTTAAATGGAATTGTTCTCTATTGATTCTTCTGGATGTTTGCACCGTGCAATATTCTGCAAAATGCTGATTGTCTGCATTACTTAACATCCTAAGAATAACTTGTTTTTACTTACTTTTCCCTAATTTCCCTAAAGATCCCTAGCAACCTTTGTCATTCCTTCTTATCAATGTTTCTACTTTGCTTTGCTACCAAAGAAAATCTTTTAATTTCTTAATTGGAATGCAAAATAAATACAATTCCTTCCCTTGCTGCTCTAACCCATCCCCACAGAGAAGAAATATGGATACCATGATACTTCCTGTGTTAAATCTTTAAGTGTCATTCTTCCATCAGGGGTGAGAGATTTATAATTTCATGCTCAATTCTGAGTTTTTATTTTCACTTTGACTGCTGGGTATTTGGTGCTTTTAAGAACTGCGTTGCGTAAGGAAAAAGATGATCACAGCTTTTACTTATTTCAGAAATATTCTTACCTATTTATTGTATAGCTGTCAAATACTATAATAAGGCTTCTATTTTTGCAATTTCAACAGAAATGACCACTTCCTTCTAGTGAGACTTTTTTTTAATTACATAGAGTGGGTGGGATATATGTCTTGTTACGGGTGGGTTTGATAACACAATGACTCTGAAGGCACAGCTACATGAGCAAAATACTTGGATTTTTGTATATCAGGATGAGGGGCCAGGCTATAAAGGCAGGGCAGGTCATAAAGCTTCATGGAAGGTTCTATATTGTGCTTTCTTCCATTGGAGAGCTGGAGAAAAATAAACCGTTGCCTGTTGCCTTAACGACCAGCATTGCTTGTGACCTTCATTGAACATCTCTGCATTTTTTAGCAACATTGCTGAGTAGGAGGAAGGCATGGATTGGAGAAACATATTCTTGGAGACTATTGTGCACAGCCTAAATAACCATCATAATGCATAAGTGTAAAAAAACACAAAGCCGCCTAATTGTAAGACTTGAGTTGAAAGAGAAATCTGATGGTATCAACTGGGGCCTTTGGTTTTGGGGTTGTTGAAAAGGTTTTGTGTAGGAAGCACTGATTGGTGTGATTATGGATCCAGAAACCAAGCTGCCAGCTGTGGCTACAGATGTGAAGTGCTTCCACCAGCTTACCTGGGCTCTCAGAAAGGGGATCAAATGGATGCTGGGGACTGGGAAATGTATCACGTTTCACAGACATTGCAACAGAATAGGAAACTATCTAGATCAAACAAACAAATAAAACAAAGGGGCTGAAACACTGCCCAATTATAGCTTCCTAGAGTCCTGCTGCTTCACCTCTCCAAGTCACACAGCACTGAAATGGTTGAGGAACAGACTTCATGTCTCTGTGTACCTGTCAGACTTTGTCTGACTCTGGCCAGTGGCATGTAGCAAGATAGTTATCCTTGCATCCTTTTACTCTCCCTGTCTTCTATTTGGCATTGCTTCGGGCTCTGTCTGGATGAAATGCAAGAATGATTGCTAAGCTAAACCAGAAAATCCTGTGGCTAGAAGTAACAGAAGTGAGCACACTAGACAGAATTCTCATGTGGTCTTCCTCACCCATGTAGTGAACACTTGATGTATTTTCTGGAAAGTTAGGACAAAATTATTACAAAAGATGACCCTATCTCTATTATTCACTTCAAGCTTAGGTGATTGAATGTTTTGACACATTTTAAAAGAAACAATTCCAATGTGCACAAAGCTATTGGTTTACCTTCTGCTTTGAAGGAAAACTCATAGAGGCACACCTGGGTGGCTTAGTCAGTTAAGTGTCCAACTTTAGCTCAGGTCATGATCTTGCAGTTCCTGGGTTCAGGCCGGCATTAGGCTCTATGCTGACCCGTCAGAGCATGGAGTCTGCTTGGTATTCTGTGTCTCCCTCTCTCTCTGCCCCTCCCTTGCTTGCACACACATTCTCTCTCTCTCTCTCTCTCTCTCTCTCTCTCTCTCAAAAATAAATAAACATTAAAAAAAAACTCATAAAGCATTGTAGCTTGCAAATGCTGACAGAAATATCTCCACTTTCAGAAGTTGATACAGAAGCACATGCACATATTCATTTGAAAAGGGAACCTGAAATTGGTAGAAATTAAGATTCAATAGGAACAGGAAACAAGAACCAAGCTTCCAGGTGAGGGAGCAGACTAAGTCACAAGCTTCCTTATGATCTGCTGAATCTACCTTTCCTCTGAGTGTGCTATGGGCCTGTAACTCTTGGTCGGCTATAGATCTTGGAAAGCGAAAACTTTGTTAGAATACTGATTTTATTCCTTGATTTAATCACCAGCTTTCAGAGTCCATAGATCCTGGCGAAGAAGCTAAGGGTAAACACTGTTCAACGTGGAGTCTTTCATGTATCCATTTATTAACAAATAACCATTTGTAATAGAAAGCAGATTACAAAATGGTTGAAAAAACAGGATTCTTAGTCTCCTCGAGTTTAGAATCTAGTCAAAGAGGTAGACATTCAACAAACCAGCACAAAAAATAAGTATGTAATCCAATTATATTAATTGTATAAAGTATACATTTGTATCAATTGCATAATAATACAATTTTGTAAGATACCACAGGACAAATCCAACCATTTTTTTAGAGCAAAAAAAAAAAAAAAGTATATGTGTAGCATTAACTGCTAGTTGTTTTTCATTGTCTATTCTCCCCTTCTTTTTCAGTAATAGAGGTTTTCCCTGGGCATGTGGCCACCCAGATAAAGAATACATTTCCAAGTCTTCCTTTCAGAAAAGTCTGGCCCAGTGACTAAGTTCTGGCTAATAGAATGTGAGTAGGAACGTTGTATTCAAGTTTTGGGCTATTTCCTTAAGAGGAAGAGACACAACCTCTCCTTCTTTTTCTTCTTTCCTCTGATGGAAATGTGTGTGGGATGCCTGGGTGGCTCAGTAGATTAAGTATCAGACTTTGGCTCAGTTCGTGTGCTTGAGCCCCGCCTTGAGCTCTGTGCTGACAACTTGGAGCCTGTAACCTGCTTTGGATTCTGTGTGTCCCTCTCTCTCTGTTCCATTCTCTCTCTCTCAAAAATAAATAAATATTTTTTAAAAATTAATTAAAAAAAAAGAAGTGTGTTCATAATGATGGAACATAAAGAACATCTTGGACTATGAGATGGAAGCCATATTTTGAAAACTGCAGACTGACAAGACCCAACACTGTCAAGCCACCATATCATACCCAAATCATCTACCTGAACTTTTTTGTGAGAAACAAACTCTGTTGTGTACATATCACTGTATTTTTCTCTATTTCTAGTGCACTGATCATCAGTTTATTTGAAAAAAAATTTATTGCAAGAAAAAATGGCCATTGTGGGGGGTATTTTTCCTAGTGAATTTTGACTAGAATATTCTTACATTTCTAAATTTATATTTGCTAGCATAGCCCTGCGTTGGGCTCTGTGCTGACAATGTGGATCCTGCTTGGGATTCTCTCTCCCTGTCTTTCTGCTCTTCCCCCACTCACATGCATTCTCTCTCTCTCTCTCTCTCTCTCTCTCTCTCAAAGTAAATAATAAACTTTAAATTTAATTTGTCAGCATCACTAAAACTAAACACTCAATGTGTATAAAACCCATATGATTTAATTTTCAATGTTAAAAAACAGGCAAAACAAATCTATGTTGTCAGAGCACATAATAAAGGAAGTTAACTATCCAATGACAGCTCAATCTTCTAAAGATTTTGGAGAGCAGGGAGTCATATGGCATTGGGAAAAGAGCAGAGAAATCAGGAGATGGAGGGTTAGATGCTAGGGAGCTGAGTTGAGACATCATTTAATCAAGTTTCTTGAATGAACTTTAAGTAATGACACCCAGGAAGAAATCTCAAAAGCTGCCTCTATATTATATCAAAATATTTCATCTCTTTTATTCCATTCTATTGAGAATTAACTTCACTGGATATAATTAGAAGCATTAACTCAACTTAATCTTCATAGAAATTACATTCTCAAGTAAATTCTAAGAATTTTCATTTTTTCATCTGAAAAGTGTTTCATATGTTCCAAATCAACTGCATAAATGCTTAATTATGTTTTTACATTGATTATTTAAAAGGTAATAATACGGGAATAGGAATGAGGATATTTTGAAACAATTACATTCATTTAGTAAACCAGTTTGAATGTTACTCTAGATGACAAATAATGGATCAAATGTCACACATCCTATGTATATCTTTTCCATCTATAGTTCCCATAACTTTGACTACTAATACCATGGGCGACAACATGGCTACCAAGAAAAATAAACTGAGAGTAGAATCTACCACAGTTATCTACCCCATGTATGTATTGTTTAAAATCTTTTATAAAGTTCAGTAAAAAAACAAATTAATTACACAAATTTCATTGCTGAGATCTGAGCACCTTAGTCACACAGCTATTGGAAAGTGCTAGACCTACCTCAGAGGAGTCAGTAAACTTGAAATTCCATTTGTAAACTTTAAGTGAATTTAATGCACTTTGTCTCATATTCCTGCCACCTTAAATCACTGAGGGCCAAGTCCTTATGTCATTTGTTCTCCCCCATACTTGTATTCTTGTTCTTACCATTTACTTCCTCTCACCTAATCTATCTTTCCAGCACTGTAAACCTTTGTTCCTCTGTGTATTTGAGAATATTTGACCAATGATCATTTAACTTCCAAACATCCTCAACTCCTTCCCTTTAACACTTGCTCTAATTAAAGCTTGACTCACTCCTAAGGATACTGCTTACCTAGGAAACCCTATAAGAAGTAAAGAATGACCATTTTGCCCATGGGTTCAGATTATCTTTGACTACTGTTGGTTATTCTCAACCAAAACTCTCTGATCTCACAAAAACAAAAACAAAACCTAAAAACCAAAATGACAACATTTACAAACAATGACAACAAAACAAAACAAAACAGATTGTCTTTCTGTTCTCATGCCATCTATTTTCTACCATTCTTGTCCTCTATCCTTCCAGCTAGTTTCTTTCCCATTGTTCTACTTAAATCCTGTCATCATTCTATATTTTTTCATGTTCCATGTGGCTGGCCAGTACAACAGTCTAATTTCCTATTTTCCTATTTTTTCTATTTTTCTATTTCCTAATTTCCTATGGCCTATTGTCAGAGGACATAATAATTCTTTGGCTTTTTGGACTCTTGTAAGTTTCAACTCCATTGCAGTTCTCAGTATTCACATTAATAATGGATTCAATTTTGTCATCTCTGAAAATGTTCATTTCTCACATATTAAATTTCAAATTTCATTTCTTAACCACAACAACAATTAAAATTCCTCAACTTTCTCATTCCCTTACTCTAACTATGTTATCTTTGATGTCATTTTACCTTATGGTCCCTTAACTTCTCCAATTCTCTCTATGGATCTCCTATTTTAGAGATGGAATGAGGAATTAGAATTCCAATGTAAGCATATTAAGACTGGGAGGATTCCTGGTAAAGATCCAAGTACACACACACATACACACACACACACACACACACACACACACACATGCACACACACATAGACAGTTCAGAGCTCACAGAATAAATCTGGGATATTTGGGATATCCCAAAATCTTGGGATAAATCACATGATAGTTTGGGAATATTCAGCATAGGGATGAAATTCAAAGACATAGGTCTGGATGAGATCAGCAGGGAGAAGAATTGATAAATAAAATGGACTTGGAAGGAATACTGAAATACTTTATATATGTTTTTAGTCTGATGGAGAAGAAGCCATCAAAGATGTTTGAGAAGTGAACAATGAGAAGGGAAGACCCTAGGAGGGTGTGTAGCATCATGGAAGTCAATAGAAGAGTGTTTGAGGAGGAAGAGCATAATCTACTGTGTGGAATGCTTTCTGCTGTGTGTGATACAATAAGAACTTATTCCTGGAATATGGAACATAGAAGTTATTGGTAAAAAATAAAAAGAGAGAAAGAAAAAAAAGAAAAAAATATTTCTTGGAATATGAAGTTAGAAACCAGATTAGACTGAGTAAAAAGAGGAATAACTGATGTGGAAGTTAGAGTATGAAAGAGAACAGAAAAATAGTGAGGGAGTTCAGGGAAATGATATGTTAGGGGAGCTATTTTCCTTCCTTTCTTCCTTCTTTTCCCTTCTTTTATCCCTTCCTTCCTCCCAATATTTCTTTCTTTCTTTCTTTCTTTCTTTCTTTCTTTCTTCCTTCCCCTCCCCTCCCCTCTTTTTTTCTCCTCTCTCTCTCTCCCTCTCTTCCCTCTTTCATTTTCTTTTTTTCCCTTCCTTCTTCTTTCCTCCCTCCTTTTCTCCCTCCCTCCTTCTTTCTTTCTTTCTTTTCTTTCTTTCTTCTTACATTGTCAGAAATACTGACAATATTTGAATATAAATATGTTGAATTTCAAATGGGAATGATTTAGTAGTAAAGGGAAGATTTGTCAACCAGTTGAGAAAGAATAAATGAAGGAGTAAACTCCTTGAGGAATTATTTGAAGATGGAACTCAATCTGCAGGTGGAGAGATTTTTTCCTTTTCTAGGAGAAAGAATGATTTTACAATTAATTAGGAAGGCTAAAGATGCAACTTGGTTTCTCTACTTTGTTACTAGGAATGTAAAAAAAATTCCCTCTAACAGTTCATTTTATTAACAAATTATAAGACAGATTATTAACTTAGAGTGAGGAGGGGATGGGAATATGAGATTTGAAGAAAGTTAAGAGTTATGAAATAATATATTCAGAAAAGAGGGAAGCATATTTCTTGAAGAATGTAATAGGATTTTGGCAGTGGTCAGGGTCCAAATGAGTTTATGGTCATGAATTAAAGTGAAATCAGTGAGGTTGGTTGTATGTTTTTGTTTTCCCCATTCCCCCAACACCATTTAGCTGTTCCTGCCCAAGCACGACAAAGGAGATGGATGGGTTCAGCAAGGTTAGAGTGTGGTGGGGAGGTACATCAAGTGAGATAGAGAGGAAGAGAGATAAAGGAGTTAAGGCTTATCGTAATGATGACCCACAGAATTCAAGACAGATTACTGGCCCAGACAAACATAGAGCCCCTGTTCCCAGTCTAATCTTTATTTGCCTCCTTAATATTACCACTATATTTGGGTTTTTTTGTTACTATTTTTTGCTGTTTTCAGAAGTTTTTAATGACTTTCAGACTTATTTTTTCAACACAACGTTCTTCTTGAAGAAAATACCACCTCCTATTTTACTTTTGTTTCTTCATGAGAATAGGTGTATGGTAGGTGCTCAATAAAGTATATTGAATCAGTAAATTGAGGATGGGGGGCTCAACTTATCAAAAGTTTTACATTAAAATAATTATCCCACTGCCAGAAACTTATCACAAGAAATATTTGTTTAGTGTGAGTATTTGCAGATACAGTACAGTAATTTTAGTGGGATTTTAATTTAGGTTTCATGTAATATTCCCAATCCATCTGTTAATTGCACTGATTACATCCTCTGGCTGATTACACTGAAAATTGCTATCCATGCCTCAGGTCAGGCAATGAGAGAGTTGTGGGTTGGGTTGTGAGGGAGGATAAATCGGTGTGAATTGAAGTAACAAGCAACTGAAAATAAAGGCAGGGGATGTTTGGAGAGAGTGTGTTGATTAGTTACCATGCTGAGCATTTTGCCTTCAACAAAATCTAACTGTGGGCTGATTGAAAGCCTAAATTGCTGACTTACTGCAATCCACATTGTTTCTTATAGTAAACTTACCAACTCTCTAAATTTTATTTTATTTGAATGTAGAGATTACACCTCTAAGTGTATCTATGAGGATCGTTTCTTACTGTAATAGCAGGTCACAAATTATTTAAATTCTCCCAAGTAAGAGTCACCTAACTCCCTAGTCTGACCTCCTTGGATGTCTATTGAATTTGTCTGTATTCTGGGAAGCAGTACATTGCAGTTCAAGACTTACGAGGTTTAGAGCAAGTCTTAATTTGACTTGAAATTATACTTGAGTGTTATCTCAAGTCTTGTTTATTATTTTATCTTTAGGAAGAACGAAACTTGAAGGAAGGGTGAGAAGCTAATAGTGAAAGTGAGGATTCTTATAGGTCTGATGTATTCTCCTAAACATAAGACCCTTGCTTAAGGCCAGTAAATGGAGGAATTAGAGAGAGAGAGAGAGAGAGAGAGAGAGAGAGAGAGAGGAGAGAGAGGAATGGCAGGGGAGAAAACATAGAATATTTAAGCAAATCTGTATTTGGCTGAAGAAATATGCTGGAAGTTTCTATCAACCTACATTCATATCTGCTTCAGACCTTTTTGTATTTGATATTTTTAGCAGTGAGTTGTATAAAAAAAACCACAGGGACTGCTATTAAGTTTTCAAAAGTCTAATTTGTGAGGGATATCTCATATTCTGAATAACAGAATAAAACTTCAAGACTGTCAGTTTAACAGTGAGCTAAAACAAGCTGAAAATCAGCAACAATCAATTGAAGTCCCACACTTGGATTAAAACTTCATTGCACAAGACAGGTTGGAGGAAAGGTAACTTAATATTAGTTTATATAAAAACAGACATCAACTTTTGACACGACTTATGATAAAGAATAGAGTGATCTTACACTGAGTTCATAGAAATATAACCCCCAGATTGTGGGAAGTAAAAATCCAAACTTACTGTGCACTAACTCGATTACACCTGGAGCCCTACATTTAGCCAATATATTTTAAAGGGTGCATTGAAACCTAGGTGGTAATTGGATGGTTAAAAGAAAAGATCAGTATACCACCGTATGAGGTGACTACATTGAGAGAATGAATATTTCATGGGGACATGATAGCCATCCTTTTATTTGAAGAGTTTTTGAATGGAAGTGAAATTAAAGTTTTTGCCCAAAGGCCAAAAACCTTCTTCATAAATTAGACTTAGCTTTTGGCTCTAATTTAAGTAAGTTATTTTTTTCCCAATAATTAAAGTTGTTGGAGAATTAAAGCTGTTTCATGAAACAGGGAACACCTGCTAGGACAGAGCCTGGAAGGGAAGCTGGTAGGCTGAACAGGAAGGGCCCATTGGCTTTGGAGGTTGGGGGGTGGGGCAAGGGAATGTGGCCTGGATGTGGATGATCTTTAACATCCCTATGACTCCATGAAAGAACATTGAATTTAGAAAGTTAAATCTTGATAGTGAAAATGTATTAATTGATTTTAGCCATCCCCGCTGCTGAGTGGTGCACATAGGTGCTGTTTGCTGTTCTATTAGCTCACCCTTGTGTGATGGACAGGTGTTGTTCCCAGTGAAGCTGGCTCAGCTCTCTTTGTTTTGGTTACTTTGAAGCAGAGGGACTAATCCCCTCTGGAGATATTTGCTTGTTTTTGCTGTCAAAGCAATCACACTTTTCCCTTTGTAACTCGTGGCTTGTTTTTTGAAGTTTAGCTTCACAGAAAAATAGGCCTTGTGTTTCCTTGGTGATTCACTGGGTCTGGATGGCCCCTCCTCCACTCCCAAACAGCCACTGTTGGGTTCTTCATCCTAGTTTCCATTATAGCCTCTAGGATGAAGAACGAAAGACCACTTTTTGGGCCCAAACTTAAAAATTCCTTGCAAAAGATATCTCTCAGAGGTCCAGACAGACTGGAGCTTTTCTTTTCTTTTCTTTTTTTCTTTTCTTCCTTTCTTTGTTTCTTCTCTTCTTTCCTTCCTCCCTCCCTCCCACCTTCCCTCCTCTTCTGCCCTCCCTTCCTTCCTTCCTTCCTTCCTTCCTTCCTTCCTTCCTTCCACAGGGCCCTTTTCCAAAGTAGGATTATTATCAGGGTGTGGACTTAAAATATATTTTTAAAAATTGAACTTGAATTAAAAGAAGGAAAATGTTATAAAATCGTAATGTAAATAAAGCTACCAATATAAGAGCCTGCTACCTGCATGCATTCTGTTAATACCATATGAAATGAATTTAATTCAAAAGTGAGTTTTCTCTGAAATGTACATGGCTAGTCTGTAGCCATTTTTTACTGCTGTGCCATACAGCTAGAATGAAAATGTCCTATAGAATCTTGCTATTCTGAATACAGTACATGGACCAGTAACATCAACATCATCTGGGAACTTATTAGAAATTCAAGATCTCAGACCCTAGTCCAGACCTCTTGTATACAAACCTGCACTTTAACAAGTTTCCCCAGTGATTGATATATACATCGAAATTTGAGACCTACTGCTCTAGAATATATACACTCAAAATCTTGCCATCATCTAACATCTAACAGACAGATCCAGCTTTAGAGTAGATGTCACTATTTTAATAATATTTCCGAAGGGTTGTCATGCCAAAACATCGCTTGCTAAGCTCTTTGTATTTAAGATAAATCCTGTAGTTTTTTTTTTTAGAGTAAAGGCCAATGTTTCACCACTTCCAACTTCTTTATACTTCCCAAGAGGTTTTTATATGTTCTAGATCAAGGACACACATTTTGTGCAAAGGTCCACAAATTTCAGGATGAAGAGAAAATTGTCTAAAAGTTCTTAGTTCTACAAGGAAGATTCTCCTGATTTGGGGGAGATTTTATGTTCTCATTACATTATTTACTTTGACATTTATCCTTTCACTTTTTTTCCAATATATTTTATGGTATAGGTACTTTGGAGTTTCCTAATGGGTAGGAAATGTGTCTTTCTTTCCTTTCCAGCAATAACTTAGAGAAAGCTAATAGGAAATCATTATGTGGACCAGGGAAAGGAAGCATGAAACAGAGAATATTCTTCAGACTCTTATCTATACAGAAGTGCCTTTGTAACTCATACATACTCCAGACCAATTCATCAATGTTAGAAATCTTTAGGGGATTTGGACCCAATGCTCTGGTTAGAAATAATAATATTCATAACTGAATTACTTTACAAGTATATCTCCATCAGAAACCTAACATGTGGTAGGTAGGTGGTTGGAAAGGATTCACAACCTGAAGCCAGTGAACAATACACACATAACATCTTTTAGCACATTTGAGCTGCAACTCTTTAAAGAATTTTATTCGGGTTATTCTTACATGGGGTGGGGTATAATATTAAGTGAATCTTAACACTTTGCATTAATGAATGATCTGAGGGCTGCAGCTGACCAGAATTAGGCAGTAAGCCATGATGGAACCCATCACCCAAGGGAAGAGAGTAGCCAAACAGGAGTCATTTTCCCACTGGGTCATCAATAGAATTAAAAGATTACTCACAAAATTTTGCCCAGGTAATACTTCATGTCTAATCTCCTCCAGCAAAGAGCAGCAAGAGAACAGGTAGAATGAGGACTGTTGCTTTAGACATAACTTTAAATACTTTTTCTAGATTGTGAGTGAGCATAGTCTAAATTGTATTGGAATTCTGGAAGATAGAGTGTTGAGAAAGCAAACAGATTATAAATTCAGAGTCGCATATGTTTCGCTTGTGATTTACCTGTTTGCCTCAATACCTAGGCAGAAGGAAACTTCTGCTTTTTCTTATTTAACATTAATTAGTAATGGCATAAGTTATTCTGTTAATTTAATGACATGATGTGTGTGGAAGCACTTGGTAAACTGAAAAAGACAGCACAAATATTATATGTGTGCATACAAACAGATTGCCACTTTATTGGTGTAGGTCAACCGTGATTGCCACCTAAAAGCATGAGATACACATTGTTTTCTTTAGACTTCACTCTGGTATTTATCAGCATCTGCAACAGATGAGCAAACATCCCCTCTTTAGGAAATATCTCCAATTTTTTCAATTCTGTTCTTTTGCTCTGCTTATTCTGTAGATCATCCTAAAAAGTTCCCTCTCCTCTCTTGGTGTTTACATTTCTTCAAACACTTGTAGCCAGTTATCATATGGTACCTCAGTTGTTGCTTTGCCAAGCTATACAGATTTTGTCCTTTCATCTTTACTCATAAGCCAGTGCCTCCATCTCTTTAATCATTTTTCTTGCTGTTCTCTGAATTCCATCCAATTTGTTGATATCTTTTGGGCATGGAGGTGCCAAGAACGGAGTGTACGGTGTGATTAAGGAACGGTGTCCATCACTTCTCAGCCAGATGGGACGGTTGTTACTTCAGAGGACATGTTGAATGTATATCCAGGCTTGAGATAAAGGGAAAGGAAACAGTAAATCTTGAGAAAGTAATTCTACAATCCATCGTCCCTAGGGAAAATAAAATAAGCATTTAATTAAAAGATGTGTTTCTAGTTTTGTGACTAGCAGATGCTGTTTGGGTGAGAAAGGCAGAAAATGGCATCATTTAACAAGATAAGGAAACACCATAGCATAATGTCATAAATTAGACCCTTTCTCACATTTGGAGGAAACAATGGTAAACTATGAACAATACTATCTTGAGAAATGCTTTTTGTTATTTTACTCAATATGAAGGCACAATGGAAATTTGAATCAAGTCATTTAAAATATTTAACATATTTCTTGTACCATGCTAATGCAGATAATACCCAATTCATAAAATATGGCCAACAAAAGAGATGATTTCTGTGAATTTATATAGAGTTCCTATTAAAGTTTTTAGGTATGCTTTAAGATTTTGGTTTAGGTTTACTTGTAGGATGGATGGGAAGTAAAAATATGAATATTTGTTATGTAGAAGGCCTGTAGTTAATACTCAAAATCCAGTATTTTCTGGTGTATTAGACTGAAGCTGAATATAGATATTTCAGCCAGATGCTTTATTGAAGCTGAGTTTCCTTGCAGCCCTAATTTATCTTTAGCATTTTGCTTTATGCTTATGTTTAAAGTTTTTACTGTACTCATTGAGCTGTGCTTGATCATTAATAACGGCAGCTATCTTTAATGAGATGCATGTCACCCTATAGCAGGTGGTATGGTCTAATAGTCTAAGCATTGAATTATGAGTCAGGAAGGAAATACTTCTTATATAGGACAATATTGTAGAATGAGAAAAATACAAGTGTCTTAAAAATGGAATAACATTTGAAATGGCAGCGTGAAAAAAGGCAAGCAAGTTTCCCTGAATAATAATTATGCCCCCTTAGTCCCTGAAAAGAGAAATCATAATTCACATATTGCTATTATGGAATCTAGGAGAAGCTTGGTCAATAAAGTGCTGACATTTTTAGTTGAGATAGCCCATCTGTTACTTTGTGCTGTAAGGAGGAGGAAGAGAGAAATGGTTACTTCATAGCACATGCATTGTCTAGTGTTAAAGCTGCCACGAAAGTAAGTATGCGTGTTCTTACTTCTTGGAATTCTGAGAATATTTCTGAGGTTGTGTCCTATATACTACCCACATTTACCATGGTGATTCTTAGATGTAGGCCTTGTTAAAGTGATATGCTAATTATTAGTTCATATCTTCCCTTTGATATTTTTATGCTAAAATGATAGTTTGAGAGATGGGAATGCAAAGTCAAGATTTATAGGCAAATTAGCAAAGCTCCGTAATTGGAATCATAGGAATCAAGGTCTGGGTTCAGTTCACCCAACAATGGGAACTTGGGAATGCCTTTGAGTCTATAGATGGAGTAATTATCCATGTTCTCTTTAACTCTCAGGGTAGATGGGAATATGAGAATAACCAAGGAGAGTATAGCATGGGATGATAGTAAGGGAAGTGCTACACAGAAAACCACACTACCTCATTATTGTTTCTCGTTGCGTGGCAGAGATAATCATATCTCTTACACTTATTTCATCTTTAAAGTTCATTCCTATAATATGTTGCTTTAGAAAAAAGGATTCGACTCTGTGAACACGACAGTGTTGCTAGTAAGATTCAGAAGAGATAACGGGAAATTTGCTTGTATTGCAGGAAAAGTAGTACTTATGTTTGGAATCTTCTTTCATAGTAGATGTGATATTTGGAATTTTTAAAAATTAGGGGATAAATAAGGGACAGAAAATTAATCTCACCCCAGATGGGGCTCAGTTGTCTCATTTTATGGCTGTAACAGAACTGTATGGTGACTGTCACTTCTCTGATCACTTAATACACCTGGGATAGGAGGCATTTGTGCCACCCCCCTCCTGCTTCTTCATTTCAGCTGTCTCTTCTGCTTAGTATTTTCTCTCTTCTGTCATATTTTGCTGTGCCATGGCCCACTGCACCCTTGTTGCTGGTGTGGCATATAGGTCCTGGGTGGCAGACCCTTTTGTGTAAAGCTGAGACCCTTAAAGTGGCCTCCACAAAGAAGGAGAGGAACGCAGTGTAGGTCTTCTTTCATTATGGCCTTGTCAATTACTTCCCCATACAATAGTACTTGAAAAAACTATATGTGCAACTACATCATACCACTAAAACATTGAGAAACTATTTTAAAATTGAAAATAGGTAGAGACTTTTAACTTGTGTACTAGAGTTTTCATTGTTTAAGAGAAATGTGCTCTAGAAGTTAGTATTGGCTTGGAGATATATCTGTGTGTACAGGCTGATTTATAACATTACTGTCTTATTCCTTGATCTTTCTACCTTTAGGAGGGGCTTTTCTTGTGTAATCCATTATCATACACCTCCATCACATATCAGGGCACTTCATCCTTTATCCACAGGAGCTAATCTTAGCCATCTTCCTACTCCTAGCAGGATATTTCCCAAAGTCTTTAATGTGGAGCCTATTTCTAGAGAAACTGCCCAGAATAGACTGGGATAGCTTTTGTCTAACAGAACAATCTAGGGTGTCTTGGGAACTCCATTTGTGTTTCCCATGAGGTCACAGGTTATTTTATCAAGATGCTCCCCCAGCACCACCCCCACCTTTTTTTTTTTAGTGTCTAATAGCTACTTGCTAAATCAGATACACACAAACATACACACAGATACACACTCTGCTTGCTCAGGAAGGAAACACTAATTCTCAGAAAAAGATCTCTCTAAGTGAGAATACTTAAATCCAAATTCATTCCATCTATTTTATCTGGCCTATACAGTTTTTGTTTATTTTTAGAAATGGGGCCAATATTAAAAATGAAACATTTGGGCTGCCTGGGTGACTAAGTTGGTTGAGCATCTGACTCTTGGTTTCGGCTCAGGCCATGATCTCACGATTTCGTGGGTTCAAGTCCCGCATTGGGCTCTGTGCTGGCAGTACAGAGCCTGCTTAGGATTCTTCTCTCTCTGCACCTCTCCCACTCACACTGTCTCTGTCTCTCTCAAAATGAATAAATAAACGTAAAACACTAAAAAAACAAAAACAAAAAACCCAAAACACAAACCTGGAACATTTCATAGAAGGCTTAAGATTTATGACTTAAGAAACATAATAACATTTAGATACACTAGACTAGTAAGTATACATGACAAAATTTGGCTAAACTCAGCTGGAGCTGCCTCCTTTAGACAGGATCTGTGGTCTTCATTTAACCATGGTCTCTGTCAGTTCCTGTTACCACCCCCAAAATGGAGGCCATGCTAGTTGTTATTCATTATTTTGTTGTGGTTGTTGTTGTGGTTGTTGTTGTTGTTTTGCCTGATCCACTTCACTTATTGACATTTGTTGCCTCTCTGTTATAGCCCATGGTCAAAGCCCATAATTCTGAGTAATGGAAAATCAGTAAAATGGTCTAACTGCTGGTTAAACCTGTTTAGTGGCAGTCACTACAGTTCAAATTTGTCATGTTTTCTTCCATAACCAACCTAAATCTATAGCAAACATATTTTTGAAACATAAAGTAGAAATAAATAAAATTATAAAAATCTACCTGATCAAAATAATAATTTTAAAAATAAAGAAGGGGTAAATACGTAAAAAAATCTATCTGATGGATAAGGGACCACCACTGAAAGCAATCTTAACTGTTCATGTGACTAGGCAAGGACAAATGTACTCCATTTTTTCCCCAATTGATAATGTCCTTGAGTGGACTATGTAGACAATTATGTAACAATTATAAAAATGCGTGAGATTCCTTGAGGAGAGAAGAAGCAAGGTAAAATTCACATTTTCTCAATTCTTAAAATGTGAGCTGTCTGGTTGAGGGACAAGAAATCATAGAATATTAGAGATGCAATTTTTCCTACTAACATTTATCTTCTTCCACACCTTAATATTTACAGATGAAAAAAATAAGAATCAGAAATGAATGACTGGTCTATAGTCACACTACTCATCTTTTGCAAGGTCGGGGACACAAGATCTTTGGCCAAAGATGGTATTGCCCTTGATCATTAGAAATTATCCCAGTACAGGGGGTGCCTAGGTGGCTCAGTCAGTTGAGGGTCTGACTCTTAATTCTGGCTCAGATCATGATTCTAAGGTCATGGGATTGAGCCCCACATTGAGCCCCACGTCGGGCTCTGTGGATGGAGCCTGCTTAAGATTCTTTTCCCTTCTGAACCTCTCCTCTACTTTCTCTCTCTCTCTCTCTCTCTCTCTCTCTCAAAAAAAAATAAATAAATCTTAAAAAAAATTATCTCCATATATAGAGTTGACATTGATCTTTTATGTCTGCAGGCTACAAGATAGACTTTTTGTTGTTGTTGTTGTTTCAATAAGACTTAAGTTCCTCAGAGGGCAAGGAAGATGGTCAGTAACATCAAAGACTGGGGAGAATCATATTCACATAATTTTTATTACTATAGAATGCTTTTACTTCTGAACTTGTTAAGATAAGAGACTAATGAACTGTGTATAATCCATTTGTCCTTTTACCAATGCAATATAGCAGAGAAACTAGAGACCTGGTCCCACTTAGATTTAAGTTTAGGCTCTTCATAATGTTTAACTTTAGAACCACGTCAAGGAAATTTAATCTTTCTGGATTTTAGTCAATTTAACAGTACGATGAAAAGAATGCTACCCAGCTTGGTGGACTACTCATTTATTCATTGAATAAGTATGTATTAAACACCTACTATGGGTCAGGCATTCTTCTTAGTACTAGTAGTGAGCCACAATACAAATGTTCTGCTTTACCTTCCAGAGGGAAAGATAGGTATATGAATTAAATAAATATCAGCAATGGTTCCTGGAACAAAGGCCATGCTCAATAATACACATTTTTCATTCTCTATCCTATTTTCTTCAAAACCGAGGCCTGGAATCAGGAGAATCTTTGCTTCTGAGAATCAGTATAGACTGGAAAAGGAAAGCATATAAATTGCCAGGGAAAGGACTTTGTGGAAGCCAGACAGAACCTATTTTTTTTTCCTCTGTGTGCCCACCCAGAATGAGGTACGTGATGTAAAACAATAAAGGTAAGTGCACAAATACCTCTGACTACGTACTTCCCCAGGACAATATGTGTGGTCTCT
The DNA here is from genome assembly GCF_022837055.1 of Prionailurus viverrinus. Lineage (NCBI taxonomy): Eukaryota > Metazoa > Chordata > Mammalia > Carnivora > Felidae > Prionailurus > Prionailurus viverrinus. The sequence continues at coordinate 96,667,477 of NC_062569.1, forward strand.
TCCTTATAAAATATAGATGCAACACCAATATTACTTGTATTTCAGAATTTTTCTGTTTGTAGAGAAATGTCACAGATATTTTGCGTTGCCATTGTTTCTTTGCATGGCAGTAATAAGGCAGAGTAAGCGTCTCACACCTCTATGGTTGGGGGTGGGTAATTAATCAAGAAAAAAATCTTATATCTTCTATTTTTTTCACCATCTGTAAAAAAGAGAATAAGAGTTTAAACAGAATTAGGATGCTTGGAGGAGATCTTGAAGGCGTCCAAGAAGACTGAGTGAATCATTTATATCCCCCCTCCCCCCAAAATGATCTGTTGATAATTGGGGGAAGAAATGAGAATCAATACTTTGCTAGGCCTCTTACATATATTATTTCATTTAATTCTCACAATATGCAATCTAATAATATAAAATATAAATGATAATACAGTTGGCAAAAAAAAACCACCCACAATTTTAGCATAATTTTGGGTTATGCGTGTTTTGCCCCTGTTTGATTAGGAACCCCATTTTCCTCCACTGTCTCGTAAGATTCACAGTGGCCCAGTAACCATTGTTATATAGGTCTGGAAGTGTTTGCCTAATCTCTGTCTTACTTTGATCCAAAGTATACTTTCTTTAGTGTTGTGTAGAGCTGTTTGATGTGGGGAGTAATATTGAAGATATTGGGTGAATGTCATCAGACATCTATTTTAGGCCTGCTGCTGACTGCTACATGGAATGGGGTGAGCAAGCCACTTGATCTCACTGGGCCATGGTTTCCCCACCTACAAAATGAGATGAGATTAGAATAGATTACCTATAACAGCTTTTCAGCTCAACAAAGCCAGATAGATCCTCAAGGTGTGTGTGTATGTGTGTGTGTTTGCGTGTGTGTTTAAATTAGTTTTATTTAAAGCTATGTAACTTCCCCACTCTTTCAGAATATTGGGAATATTCTGATTGTCACAAAAGCAAGGTTCTCCTCTCTCCTCAGAGATACATATTTATTATTAATGTACTCATTCTACCCCCACCCCCCACATACCATTGGCACCAGCTCCAGGTAAAATGATGGACTAGGAAACAGGTGCCTATAGTTACGAATCTCTTTTTTCAGAACCCTGGATCCTCAATGATGAGAACACATTCTATTCCCTTGTCTTCTTTATTCTCATCTCCTCTTCATGACTAACCTTACCTTCTCTCAGCTACCTGATGGCTAACCCAGGCTAAATTTTTTCTGAAAAATGTGGCATTATCCTTTACATTCTTATATTGTAATAGTAGAAATCAAGGACTAACTTTCAATTGCAATTTCAAGCTGTAATGAAAGTGAGGGCTGTGGCAGGGATGGGGAGGAAAGTTCAGTGAATTTGAGCGTTCTGGGCAGCCCCTATCAGATGACAGTGGCAAACATTCATGGATTTAATGAATATAAAGCCCCAAGAGAATGCCTGGCACATAGTAGGAGTTTAACAAATGGTAGATCTTCTTATTCTTATTCTGTAAGTTAGCTTTACATATTACATAATTTACTCAGTTCCCTGGTAGGTCTGTCCTCTTTTAAAATCCCCTTGATGTCTTTGAAACCTGGGACAATGTTTTAGAGTTTATTTTAATGTATCAGTTCTACAAATGAACCATTTTTCTCTTGCACTTTCTTTTATCTTTCTCTGGCTCTTGCTAATCTTTTATTTTATTCTTCATTCCCATGTTTTCTCTTATTCTTTTGAATTTGTACCTTTTACATCTACAGAATTGCTACCCCCGAGTATTCCTATTATCCAGGCCATGCTTGTGGCCATGGGGTAAATTATATTCTCTTGCTCAGGAGCAAGTCTAGTAATGTGCAGAAACACCATATCTGAGGCGAGGGGGAGAATTTAATACATTTTCTAATCTCTTCTTCCTCTGTGCCCCTCCTTTGTTTTCCCTTGTATTAAAGTACTGAGAGTAAGGCTTTTTCTTTTTTCTTTTTTTTTCCCTCTTTTCTTTTCTCCTGCCTTGTTTGATTTTGTTTTCCTTTCTGTCAGCTTATGGGATGTATGATGGACAAGAATGAGGGATGTATGATGGGCGAGCCTGACAACATAAGAGTAGGAAAACAGCAGAGGATCTTGCGTCCGTTGCTGACTACCTGCATTCACCCACTTACATGAAATGTATTATTCACTTCTTTGAGAATGAGGTCAGATGCCTGTGGTTTGATTGTATTCCTTCCCAGGTCTTTGGCTTTCTCATGCCTAGTGCTTATTTCCCCTCTGCTTTTCTTCCATTCATCTCCTTTTCCTAGGTCATTGTCCATCGTGCCTCTAGATTGGTAGCAGTTGTAATGATGGTGACGACAGTTTGCTTGTTGTTCACAAACTCCGTCAATCTTAATTCCTGCATGAGAGCTATGCATGCTTTTCCTGTTAGGATTGCCATTTGACGGATGCTGACCATAAAGCAGACAGGGGCAAACCACCTCTTCCTGTACTACCCTGGTCAAAAGGGTGAAGACTGAGGCCCTTTACAATGCATATCACACTCTATTTTGCAAATGTGGACTCCTCATGTAAGCTGCAGCAATATTTTCCCAGGACTAAACGCCAAAGGTTTATAATATCACTCTACAAATCTGCGTAAACTGACTGACATTGTGTTATACAACTCTTGCCTTCTGTGTAATATGATATTTATTTAATTCCTTTACTTTTTTTAACTTCTTCCTTTTCCCCCCTTCTCTGGCAGAAATGGTATAAGGGGAAAGTAAAGAGCTGGTTTGGTTGTTTTCCTTCTAGTAGGAGGAGTATGTCTTAAGAGAGGAAACAGGTGTTGAAGTGCCTCTTCTTTTCCTTACCCTTACCCTGCTCTTTATTTTCCCCCTGTCTTCCTAGTTGGCAAGAGAGTCTGGCTTTTATGCATAAGATTTACAGGAAATATTTCTTCCTCAGCTGAAGAAATATTCAAACAGCAACAGAGACAGACTTGAATGTCCCACGAACAGCAGACCTTCTGGTCCAATCCAGTCTTTCTCACAAGAGAACTGAAGCATGAAGGATGTTTCTCAGAAATTTTAAAATTACCTTTTTTTAAAATGCTTATGTATTTTTAAGGTGGTTGGGGGGAACAGGGAGAGAGGGGACAGAGGATCCGAAGCAGTCTCTGTGCTGACAGCAGAGAGCCCAATGCAAACTGTGAGATTATGACCCGAGCCAAAGGCAGACGTTCAACTGACTGAGCCACCCAGGAACCCCTAAAATTACTTTTAATGATCACAGCTCTATCCTTCTTGGAGGCTGGCAGTTTTGGTTTTGGTTTTGGTTTTGGTTTGTTTTTTAGTTTGTGTGTTTGCATTTTTTCTCTTCACTGGCTTAATTTTTGAGAATTCTGTCATGTATTCTTCCTTTTGCCATTTTCGAAGGTAAGTAGGAAGTTCTACTCTTAGGTTATCAGGCAGGTGGCCAAAAGATACAATGCCTACTCCATCGTCTAATTGGGAAATAGTGGTAAAGGAAAAGATGGTGTCAGGACATTGAGTTTATTCTTTGTCCAAACACCAGACCAGTACATGAGATAGCACACATAATAAGGCACTAAAAAAAGAACAAATGAAATGATATTAGAGAGAAACAAAAACTGTATCCCATAAAAGAGAACATGAAGGAATGATTGGGGGCAGGTATTATTTTGGTGGTTTGAGCTTTCTCAAGCACTAGAAAAGTGCTACTCTTGGTACTTAGAATGTGTTCCTGGGATAAGCAGCATGTCCTGGGAACTTGTTACAATGCCCCATCTCAGATCTTCTGAATCAGAATATGCATTTGACCAAAAAGCCCAGTAACTTTTAAGCACTGCTAAAAGCAATTGGTACTTATTCTTCCTGTTTCTGCCTTTTTGCGCCTGGCCTTTTTACCTCTATCTGCTCTTTTATTTCAGTACGTCCTTACTGAAGATTTTCATCTGACTTCTTAGCTGCTGGATCAAGCAGTCTGTTTGAAGTAAATTGCATAATACCAAGAGGGAATCAGCATTTAGCTAGCAAAACACAATTCTTATGTCAGGCTAAGTATCTCTAGGGGTGCTGGTTGTGTATGCTGCTGGGTACTCTGTGGTTAATAGATATTTTCATTCTTGAAAGGCAGAAATTATATCAATGTTTCTTCATTTCCTTGGATTTAAGAGTAACACACACCAGGATTAATAGGTCCAATTTTTTTTTCAAACATTAAAATCTGCTCTATATTGTCAGAACAATAAACCATTTACTCTCTGAGATCTCCATATTCAAGAAATAGTGAGACAATTGTTAACTCTGGTCATAAGATTAAATCTTCAAAATGATTCTTGCTGATACATTCTTTGCCAGGAAATATCACCATTTTCTTTGCTGCGTACCATGGGCTAACAATGAACTCTTACAACCTGACCTATTGTTTGTTATTGCTTAGGCCAGGAAAATACAATGAAAGCATCCAGAAAATTCTCACCAGCTGTTTTCCCCAAGTGCCATGACACCATGTTTGTTCTGCATATTACCATATAATTAAGACTAACCTGTTTGGCCGCTGAGCGTGTTGCTGTCTTTCTAGAGTATTACACTCAGTATTCAGTTCTAGGGGCTGTTTGTTCAAGGTCTTAACTCCCATGTAATATTAGAATAAGAAAAATTTAGGATGCTTTTCCTCCATAGAAGGAATAACTGATGTATTAACTGGTAAATTAGGATTGTGTACAATTGAAATAAAAATAAAAACCTCTTTGGTTAAGTAGGTTCAACTCTGGGAGAATTAAAATTTCTTTCATTGTGCCATGTCTGCCACTGTGACTGGATTAGCTGTGGTGTTCATAGTTCAGTGTTTTAAACTTTTAGTCATTAATTGTACTGCAGAGGATTTGATCAACTTAGCAGAAATTTGATTTGATTTTTTTAATGTTTATTTATTTTTGATAGAGAGAGAGACAGAGTGTGAGCAGGGAAGGGACAGAGAGAGGGAGACACAGAATCTGAAGCAGACTCACTCCACACTCTGAGCTATTAGCACAGAGCCTGATGGGGGAGGGGGGGGGCTCAAATTCATGAACCATGAGATCATGACCTGAGCTGAAGTTGGATGCTTAACTGACTGAGCCACCCAGGTGCCCCTGATTTGATTTTTAATAGAATAAAAAAAAAAAAATGCATCTTTCTGTATGTCAGGGGAACTCAATGAACACAATAGGTATGCAAAAATACTTGTTCTATTTCTTGGATTATCAAAAAAGAGAATGAAATTCCACCCTGTTCAGTAGTTATGCCTAAAATCAAAGTGCTAGAATACATGGGAGTTGTTTCTTTTCCTTAACATTAAAGATAATGCATCATGCTAGAAAAAAAATTCTAACATCAATAGTTGATTAATCCATTTCTAAGAGATCTGTCTTTGCCTAGAGCTATGTTGATTGACCTTCAGGGTAATTTTAACCCCCAAGCACCACATTTGAATTGGATTCAAAACACACATCTTTCTTACTGAGCACGATATTCTTTTCAATTGAACAAGAATTTATCATGTGTCCACCATTATGGTAGGCAAGGAGAATGCTAAAGATGGAAAATATGATCCCTCCTCTCAAGAAACATGTTATTATTTCATAAAGTAATTAGAATCTGAAAGAATACATGAAACCAAGACTTGTAAATAGAGATTAAGTTGTTATCTCTTTCCAGCCAGCTGGCTCTCCTTCTTCATGTCCTCTTTTGCAAAACAGTACTCAAGCTACCCAAGCCTCAAACTCAGATTTCACCTGAATTCTGTCCTTTCTCTTCTTGCTCTATCTCACTAACCATCAAGTCCAGTTGATTCTACCTTCTTAATATTTCTTGATTCAGTGTCATTCTTTCTATCTCTTAATGCTCCTACTTTAGATTGGTCTGCATTACCTTTGCCTTGGGCCATTGCAATAACCTTTTAACTTTTTTTTTAAATTTTTTTTTCAACGTTTATTTATTTTTGGGACAGAGAGAGACAGAGCATGAATGGGGGAGGGGCAGTGAGAGAGGGAGACACAGAATCGGAAACAGGCTCCAGGCTCTGAGCCATCAGCCCGGGGCTCGAACTCCCGGACCGCGAGATCGTGACCTGGCTGAAGTCGGACGCTTAACCGACTGCGCCACCCAGGCGCCCCACCTTTTAACTTTTTAACTGGTCTCTCTGACTCTGGCTTACCACCTAAGTAACTTCCTAAAACATATATTTAGAATTGCTACTGCTGTTATTAATATTTTCCACCACTTACAAGGTAAAATTCAGAGCCTGTATTCTAGACTTAGACCTTCAGTTTTGTCTCCATCAACATGGAAGCTAACACCATACATTCCCACCAAAACATATTTAGCTCTTTCAGCATCTGGAGTTTTTCTCATCCTACTCCCCTTCCTAGAGTTCCTAGAGTGATCTTTATTCTCATTTTTTTTTTTCTTGACAACTAACAAAACACCTTTCAAATTTCCATTTGAGAAAGTATCTTCTAATCATTTTCCAAAGCAGAACTGACTTTCCTGTCATTTGGACCCCACCCATAGGCTGGGCACATTTCTACCCTTATTCCTACTATATCTTCCCAGTCAATTTTAAGATAGGCTTTAGATGTTTGTCTTGCCAGAACCTAGAAGAATTAGAAGAATATAACAGTGTCACCATAAGGCAAATGAGAGAATGAATGACAAATGAGTGGTAACTAAGTGAATGGTCAAAATATGATATTCCTGTAGAAGAATATCTGAGAAGAGGCTCACCTAGTATAGTAGTTTCCTATTTCCTATTGCGCAAACTGTGTGGCTTAAAATAACATGAGTATATTATCTTAGAGTTTTGGATGTCAGAAGTCTCAAATGGTCCAACAAGGCTTTATCTTTCCTAGAGGCTCCAGAGGAGAATCTTGCCTTGATTTTTCCAGCTCCCAGAGGCTACATGCTTTCACTGGCCTTTGGCCCCACATCATGCTGACCTCTACTTCTGTTGTTACCTCTACTTTGTTCTGTTGTTTCCTTCTCTAAGTGGTATACCATCCTCTTCCATATTTTGTGGAATTTTTTTTATTATGTTGGGTCCCCCAATGTAATTCATGATAATCTCTCCATCTCAAGGTCCTTAATTAATCGCACTTACAAAATTGCCATGTGAAGTAACAAATTCAGATTCCAAGGATTAGGATGTGCGGACATTTGGGGTGGGGGGTGGCATTCTGCCTACCACACCCAGGATTAAGCCATGTCTTAGATATTGCATATAGTTTCTAGGCCCATTGCCTGAAAGTTAGATGGAAAGTAACTTTGCAGGCAGGAGATGGCTGGTGCTAAAGAAATTATAAATAAAACAAACAAACAAAAACAAAGACCAATTAGAGTTCACAGGTAAGTTTACAGGCTGATATACACGCCTGTACATGCCTGATAAACAGTGAGCATGGGTACATGCCTGTAGACACACATAAAATCATCCCTGATCCATCTCCAAGTTCAGTCCTTTCACTATTCTCCCTGGACTCCACTTTACTTGCACTTTTTCTAAAACTTTTCCTGAAGATGAACCTTACCTTGATTACATGTGATATGGTGTCCAATGGAGGTGATTTTTCCCAGCTGCTTCCCACCTAAAAAGGTTTCAGGCTAGTAAAATTTTCTATTTCTGCAAGCTTGCTTCAGTCTTCTCAACACAGCAAGGGACGCTCAGCTCTATCCTATTCAGAAGTACCTCCAGAAATCAGGTGGGCACTTGAGAGAAGAATGTGATTCTCTTTAGTTTGAGATGGTCATGATTTTACAAAGAGTTACTTGCTTTGTCATTCCTTTGAAAAGCCTCAGGAAAATGGTCAAATTGAATCCAAGCATCCTCATGGCCTGAAATTCAATTTGCTCATTGATATATGCCTCCCTTTAAGATTCTCCATCTCTTCTCTAAGGTCACAAGTTATTTGGCTTAATTTTAACTACAGTTTTGTTCATGCATGGCTGAAAGCTCCTATGATGCTATTGCACACCTTCATTTCCTTGGCTGAGGGATAATTGTGAGTCAGTCAGACAATTGTTTAATTTCTCTGCTTCTATTCCCTTGAGACCTGGTGGCCCTCTCTGCCCCTATGAATGCATCAGCTCTCTCTACACCAGGAATCTGAATTACCTAAATGTGTGTTTGTGCACTTATGTGCATGTGTACACATATGTGTTCATGTACTGAGAGCCAAATGTCTTTTCTTTTCCTACTTAATAACTGGATCCAGAATATAATAAGACTGTGTTCTGAAATATCAGCACTAATCTTCTTGCCCTAAAGGAAATGGTGTTTGGAATCTTGAAAGTTCTTTATCAGAATAAACCTATGTCTCTATAACTAGGAATCTCCTTATATCATAAATACTCATCATGCACATGTCTTCAACTGACAAGACAATGACTATCAATCATAAAATTTCCAAGTTATGCAGATGTCTCTCCTTCTACTCTGTACTGTCATGTGGATGGTACACAAAATGTTGGCAGCATAGAAGTGAGAAACCTTACTGGGTCACTCCCCCTGTATGCTAGAAAACACAAAGACATGTTTCTCACTGGTTTTAAGAACAGATTGTTACTCATGCAGAATCAGTTAATAGTGATTAGACACTACGTGGTGGGACATTGGGTGAGGGGGAAAAAGTGGCATGAGGTAACTTTCTAGCAAACTCAAATTTTGAAGTGTTGACTGAATTTGATTTTTGTAGAATGGCTAACAACCCGAGGGCATTATCCAGAGCTGCCAGTTATATATCAAGAAGCTCTCTGAATTTGGCTAAGCTTATTAGGGATAGCATTATCATTTATAAGAAAATTCCATGAGGTTTTTAGAGTACATGGAGTCCTCAAGCAGTATGAAAACACACACAGTGAACTAAGAGATAGGCAGTGTTCGGTCTCTGGAGAATGACAGGTTGTCTTGACCCAGGCTGGATTTGAAGCTGAGGTTCGAGATATTGCCGAGCTAAGTTTTAGATCACTAAGTAATCCCCTCTGGCTCATCTTTCTGCTTAGTCTGTGTCAGTTTTTTTAAAGTACCTGAATTACATTTTTATGTTGCTCTATAAAAAAGTGATTGTGACATTTTTAATACATTTACAGTTCCTGTAAGTCACTGCTCCTTTCACTTAATTGAAAGGTGGGTTGGATCCCTTGAATTTGGTAATGTGGTATCAAATTGTGTTCAAATCCAACTCAAATAAACAAGCTCCTTCAAATTTAAGTACAAATGAAACATTAGGGCTGTTCAAGTCATAATTCAAAAGTATCTTTATTCAAGGAATTTATATCATCATATAAACTATCAGAGAAATCCACAACCAAATATAAATAAACTGTTAGCTCTTACAGCCATCCCATTTTATTTTTCTTTGTTATTCAGGATCCCAATAGATTGTCTGGCATACATTTAATTATGCATTCAGCGAACATTAATTTATGACTGTTATAGGACTATTCCAGGGCTTGGAAATATATAAATATCATTGTCCCCTTTTTTATGATGAGCTACATAGAAAAAGCTATGGGACAATGTAGGATAGTCCCTCTGTCTAGTCTGGAGAATAACAAAAGATTTCCCGGAAGAGAGGATTCCCGATCTGAGCCTTGAAAAGGAGTAAGGATATGGGAGGCAAAGGAAAGGGAAAAATCAAGGATCAAGGGAAGCAATACTGCTTAGAGAAGGAAATGAGGTAAGAGAAGAGGAAAGCCTTGGAGGTTAGGATGATGTCACACAATAACATGATAAATAAAATATTGCCAAACAACATTGCATTGCCTTTTTCTTTAGTAGCCCATACCTTTCAACTCTTTCTAAATGCAATATGCTTTAACTGTACCATATTAACATGATGAACTTCTGTGCCTTTTTTGTTATGAACCTCTTATCACAGTTTTTTTTTCCTTCTTTGTGATATCCACACTTTTACTTTCTTTTCTGGTGTAATTCTGGCAAGCCACTTGTTGTGTCTTAGTGTTTCTGTCTATGTTACAAGGCTGAATTTTAGCATTAGAGATTTATCTGCCATGCTTCCAATTCAATCTCTTATTCCATGAGTCTTGGGTACAGCTTATCCATAACAGGCCTTCTTTTTGCAAATAATTTGATGTGCTTTGGTCAGTATCAAGTTGACTATAGGAAGGGTCCAACAGGGGTGGGGGTATCTAAGCTTGAATAAGTTGCCCGAAGCTAATAACTAACCACCAATTTTGCTTATGTATTTCCTTTTTAAAGTTTAAGACAAGGAACCAAATGAGCCTTCGGCAGAGAGAACAGTTAATGTTCAGGTTTCCCACCTGTTTCTGGATCATGAACAATGTGAGCATGCTAGACTGTGCTAAAAACAAAACAAAACAAAACAAAACAAAACAAAACAAAAACAGGGGCGCCTGGGTGGCTCAGTCGGTTGATCGTTCTACTTCGGCTGAGGTCATGATCTCACTGTCTGTGAGTTTGAGCCCCGCATCAGGCTCTGTGCTGACAGCTCAGAGCCTGGAGCCTGCTTCAGATTCTGTGTCTCCCTCTCTCTCTGACCCTCCCCTGTTCATGCTCTGTCTCTCTCTGTCTCAAAAATAAATAAAACATTTAAAACAACAACAACAACAACAACAACAACAACAAAACCCACTTGGTTTTCTAATAATTATGCAACGAATGCCTTGATCATTGCACAGTGGAAACAATCTCATGACAGTTCTATCCAAATGTTTTCATATTCTCATTATTAAAAAAAAGAGAGTAAAAGAAATACAGTGAAGAAAAATGAATTTGTCCAGAAAGAAAAGAGGTGAACCACACATTTGAAAAGAGAAGGTAAACTTCTAAAATTCAACTTATGCCCTTCAGGTAGATCATTTTACTCCTCACTCCAAAATCTCTAGGGGCACCAGGTGGCTCAGTGGGTTAAGTGTCCCTCTGGCTCTTGGTTTCAGCTCAGGTTATGATCTCACTGTTCATGAGTGTGAGTTCATGCCCCACATCAGGCTCCATGCTGACAGTGTGGAGCATGCTTGGAATTGTCTCCCTCTCTGTCTGCCCCTCCCTTGCTCGCTCGCTCTCTCTTTCTCTCTCTCTCAAAAATAAATAAATAAACAAAAACAAATCTCTTCCATAAGTAACATAGCACACACAGATGTGCTTTTTAAGTACAAAGATGAAATCAAAGATGAGGTGTTATATCTGAGTCTTTTCTCCAGATAACCACTTGGCCCCTCCCTTACCTCCATTCAGTCTTTACTTAGATACTATCTTCTTATTGAGGTTTTCTTGGCCCTTTATTTAAAATAAATAAACTGTGTCTTAAATACAAACTAAGGGTTGCTGGAGGGGGGTTAGGTAGGGGAGTGGGCTAAATGGGTGATGGGCATTAAGGAGGGAACTTGTGGGGATGAGCACTGGGTATTGTGTGTAAGTGATGAATCACTAAATTCTACTCCTGAAACCATTCTTACACTATATGTTAACTCACTTGGATTTAAATAAAATTTTTATAAAATTAAATAAAATAAACTAACTCATTCAACCTCTCCATTTCCTTTCTTGCTTCGTGTGACTCCATAGCACATCTGTTTAACAAATTATATATTTAACTTTTTAATTTTGTAATATACCCATGCCCCCCTGTCCAGCTAGAATGTAGTGTCTTGAGGCATTAATATGTGTCTCTTTTGTTCACTGCTATATCTGAAGCCCCTAGAACAGCACCTGACACATGGTGGACACTCAATAAATATGTAGTGAATGAGTGATCAGTTGTTTTAGAGTTATTTGCACCTTTTAACATTTTTTTCAACGAAATTTGTGATCATTTTTTCCTTACATTAAAAAAATGAGCTAAAACTTGTATATAACCATGAAATTGTGAATAGAAGGGCTATTGTAGTAAGAAAGATGAGAAGTACCTTAAGTAATTGATCTTAGAAGGTCTCCATTAATTTTTTTAAGGGAGAGATCTGATTCAAATAGGTTAGATTTAATGTAACTCTCATGATTCTTGGCATTAGGAAAATGGATTTTAAAGGGATTTCCAACAAAATTCTTTAGATTTCTTGTAAAGTGTGTTCTGCAAATATGCATATAATGGCTTAGTTCAGTGGAGAGGGAGTGTGGATCTTGTGAATATTTTGCTTCTGTTTTTGGAAGCCTTTTATTCTCATTTAAATCGTTTTGATAATAGCCTCACAGTTGTTCCCCACTGTCTGTTAGATTTAGAGCTTTTGGAGGAAGCCCAGAAAGAAATGAATGAGTAGGCAGAGTGATAATTGATTACATATATAAGCAGAATATTGTCAATTTATTAATTTCTGGTTCATGCCAGTTTTTCAAGGGGTGGGGAGTAAAGGCATGCTGGGACCTGGATGGGTTGGTTAAATAGGCAGAAGAGGGCCTCTGCTCCCCCTATTGTGTCTCGTTCAACCTGAGAATTCACATAGACTTTATCATTAACTGCAAAACCATAAGGCTGAATGAGGGAAGGAGAGAGAGAATAGAGAGAGGAGGAGAATTAGTCTTCATTATTTTTTGAATTTCTTAATGTTTATTTATTTTTGAGAAACAGAGACAGAGAGAGAGAGGAAGAGTGCATGCGCTTAAGTCGGGGAGGGGCAACAAGAGGGAGACACAGAATCTTAAGCAGGCTCCAGGCTCCAATCTGTCAGCCCAGTGCCTCACTGCTGGGCTTGAAACCACAAACTGTGAGATCGTGACCTAAGCTGAAGTTGGACGCCTAACCAACTGAGCTATCCAGGCGCCCCACTGAGCCACTCAGGTGTCCTTAGTCTTTAGACATCTCTTAGACAGATTTTCAATTTTGGTATGTTCATGTGTTCATTCATTTATTCAACAAACATCTTGGATTGCTTGCTCTGTATCAGGCACTGTGCTCTACCTAAGCAATAGAGGAATCCATTCATTATTGGAAAAATATGTTTTAAGCCCCTATTAGTGCCAGGCCCTGTTCCAAACACTAATGACAGAGAACTGAATACATCAAAGTATCAGCTTCTGCTGAGCTCATGTAATATGAACAGAGAATGACAACAGGCAAGTAAACTAAAATAAAAACATACAAATATCATCAGATGCTAGCAAGTGCTACAGTAGAAAATAAAGCCAGGGAAGTGGAATGAAGTGAGGGTATGGAGATGAATCCAAGAGGAAACAAATGGTGATATTATTTTTAGGGGTGGTTTTGTACTTGAGAAAGATAGCTCTATTGACAAATGTGAGGGCCAGTTTGGACAGTGGTGAGAAATGGGGGCTGGTGGTTAGGTATCATTGTAATAGTGCCATGCTGAGGTGGCAATGGCTGTGATGGGAGTGGCAGTGAGGTAAAGAACAGTTTATATAAATATATAGATCTATATATATATATTGCAAATATATGTATACATACCTATGTATCATATACATGTATGTATACGGATTCATATAGAAGATAGGTAGATAAAAGATAGATATAGGGTATAAGTTTTTAAAGTATACTAGGTAGGCCTCAGTCTCTTAAATCTCTGTTGAGCAACTGCTTGATCTGGGCAATGCGCTAGAAAGTCAGACATGTGGTTTATGTGTGTAAGTATACAAGATTTTATATAGGAAGGCCTGCTTTGTATGAAGCAACATGGACTGTGTCTGCCACAGAGAATACTTAGCAATTCCATGAATTGTGCCTGTCATATTTTATGTGTTTTCTCAAACAAGATAATTACTTTTTAGAGTATGTTAGTAAAGGAAAATATATTTCCATTTTAGAGTGATGTTTTTATTACATAAGCAAGTTTTCTTTCCTGGCAGGACACAAAGCCTGGTCAGCCATACTTTTACTGAAGGTAGTCATAAAGCCATCAGACTTTGAATAAAGAAGCAATCGCCTTGAGGAGGAGAAGTGTTAGCTTATATATAATTAAAAACTCTACTGACTGTTTCCCCACCCAACTACCCCATCAACAATTTAGCTACCAAATCCACACACACACACACACACACACACTGACACACATTTTTTAAAAAGATTCTTTAGTACTGATGAGCGTCACTTCAAAATACTTTCTCTTCCCATTAGATTGGATTACTGAGCCGAAGAGTAGAGAGTTTGTCCCTCTCTGACCAGGACATTGATGAGCCTCATAAATTAAAATTTATGTCTTCCCTTGTTACTGATGTGCCACCTGGCTCTTTTGAATTATCACAGCCACCAAATGAATTTTATAGTCCATTGGGGGCTGTCCATGCTTGTTAAGGTGATATTTCCAACTCTGGCGTAGCATGGAATCTCATCTCCTCCTTGGCAAATAATCACAGTGCCCCATCAGCTATATTTTGCTCCTTGCAGTTGTCCCTAAGTTTCGTATCCTATACTTCTTATAAGGCCACTCAAAATATAGCATTATAATCAAACCCTAACAGACCTGTTGATTATCTCTATTATGTATCATCTTCAGACAACACCAGACTCTGGTTTAGTGACATATATTCCCTAGATGAGCTCTATTTCAGTTTGGTTTTTCCCTATTTCTATTTTTTTACTAGTTTCTATTATTTTCTATTTCTCTTTCTTCCCCTATTCTATTTAAATCACATAGTTTCACTCTATGACTGAGATTTACTTACATCATCACATTTAATTCTTTTAAGACTATAGACCGGTATTTCTATGTCTATATTATAGATGCAGTAAGGTTGCTCAAGGTCATGCAGGTAATAGGAGAAAGGCCAGAATTCAAATTGTAAGAAAGGATTCCAAAGGCCGTGCTATATCTGATACTGCTTCTTAAGAGCGCCCCCAATCCCTTCATTTCTTCTAAACCTCCTTGTAGCATCTCAGCATCTCACAGCAAACTCTCCTGGGAAAGGAGAACACACGACAATATTCACTTCAGTGTCTTTCCAACAATTTTATTCTAATTCATGAAAGCAATATGAGAAGGTAAAGAACATAAAATTTTGACTTAGGAAATTTGGTTTTGAGTATATGGTCTTGAGTGCAGTTTTGAGTATAGTTCTGGCACTAACTAGTTGAGGCAAATTCCTCTCAAGTGAAATGACATAATACTTACAGTATCTTCGAGTTGTGAAAGGATTAAAATGAGACTGCTTACAAATGTCCATGACAGTCTGATTGACCCAAAGGGATAAAATGGCTGAAAATCAATTGTTTGGATGGAAGGGCCCTGATGAAATGTTTTTCAAGTTTCTGCAAATCAAAATCCTGGGAAATGTCTGGGTCCCTGTCTTTCCTAAACTGTGTTTATACAAGTCACTCAATATATTGTTCTTAAGTAGGCTTTTCCCCTAAAATATACTGAAGTCAATTTTTGTTGTTCACAACCCAGAGAATCTGACTAATGCAATACCCAATTTATAATTCCCCTTGAATCTGATTCCCATGGTATTTCAGTGAGACAAGATTCAAGGTAGCTACTATTCTGAGGCCAAAATGGCTAAATTGAGAAGATCATAGGCAAATAGTTTGCTTATGAAACTATGTAGTTGTCTATATTGGGTGTGGAGGTATCATATTCTGTCCTACTCATGACATGACATCCCTCAGTTGGTCATAAACCTGGCACAAAGCTCACTAGAGGGAACTCCAGAACCAGCAGTAAATTAGACCTGGAGTAGATTCTGAGGGATAGCTCTAAATGATAAGTATTCCCTGAGTTTTTCTAACTCCATGGGTGCCTGCATTCAAGGAACTGAAACAGATAGTAAGTTCTCAGATTGGTTGATAATTAAGAGCCACTTTGATCCTCAGCAATGCTGTCTTCATTGATAAGGAAAAACAGAGGTACATGTTCTAACAACTAGGTATCAGGTAAAGAGGTAAAGATTCTCTAAGTTATTTACCTTTTCTCTCCAGCAAAGTTTGCCTCATGAGGAATTCTTTAAAATACTTAGTATACATATTTTCTTAAGGTAAGCCTCAACTTTTGGATTAAAAAAAAAGCAATTGTGTGTGTGTGTGCGCGTGCGCACACGCGTTCACGCATGCGTGCATGTGAGGGTTTTGGTTCCGATTTTTGATTATAGTAAAATTTAAATTCTTCTGAATTTGGTTGGGAGATGACTGGAGAATATCTGATTGCCCAGAAATCAGTGTCACTATTAAACTGCTCCCTGAATGGATTATTTCTTTATTATTTTATGCAGCATAAGCAGTATACTTGAGGCTATACCATATGTGAAGAAATGAATATTCCCTTAATTTACAGAGATATTTGGTCTACTAAGGATGCAATGATTTTTGGATAATACATAAAGTTAAGATCCAGATGGCTGGCCAATATTAAAGATCTATTTTAGGCATATAATTTTCAGGTCTTAACCCATGGCCCCTTAGCCAAATCCAAATGTAAGTTAGTTATTATCTGTTTCTCTAAATTCCCTTAAACAATTTCACTTGAATACAGCACTCTTCCCTGTTGATGGGTGGCTGTGCTGTTACTGAGGTTAAACATCTGCCAGGGCCTATCTGAAATGTGACATTATGGATACTAACCATCTTTCATTTACCTCACCAGTTATGTGAGACTTGGGTAATTTGTAATTTGAAAAAAATAAATGAAAGACGTTTATGTCACATGTCACTTAATTGAAAGATGGCCTGAAAGTTCAGCATTTCATAGTTTTCTAGAAGAAAAGAAAAAAAAAAGAAGAGAGATAGATAGAAGGCAGTTAAATGGAGAAGGTGTAAAGTGAATATTCCATTCAGGCCCATTGACTACATGGCTCTCATTTATGGCTGCACATTAGAATCATCTTCAATACTTTATAAAAGACCAATACTCTGGTCACAATCTAGACCATTTAAATGAGAATCTCTGCAGGTGGAGCCTGAGCATTGATACTTATTTTTTTTAATTTATTTTTTTATTTTTTATTTTTTTTAATTTTTTTTAAATTTTTTTTAATGTTTATTTATTTTTGAGACAAAGAGAGACAGAGCATGAACAGGGGAGGAGCAGAGAGAGAGGGAGACACAGAATCAGAAACAGGCTCCAGGCTCCGAGCGGTCAGCACAGAGCCCCACGCGGGGCTCAAACTCACGGACCGTCATGACCTGAGCCGAAGTCGGACGCTTAACCGACCAAGCCACCCAGGCGCCCCAGATATTTAAAATAGCTTCTTAGGTGATTCTAGTCCATACTCAGAACTGGGTACACTCATAGAATTCCTATCTCAAGTGACTTGATGATGACTATCACAATATATCTCCTATTTTATGTCCTTAGCCTTAGAGAAGATAATGCTGAACACAGGCAAACTTTACAAGTAAACCTATCCTAATAATTCAGAACCATGCAATAATGTTGTTTCCTCCGAAGCATTCTTACCTTCTTTTCATATGTAAAACAATCAGTACTCTTAGGTTGTTTCTGTGCTTCATTTCCCTTCTTTTGTAAGAACTAATATAATTCCCAGCTATTTTAAATCTTGTCATAACAGTTAATCCCACTTTTAGTTCTTTTGGATGACTGCACAGCTACCTGGAAAGAAAACAACATATTAATTGATGAGACAAATCAGAGTTCAAATACCTCTTGAGTCAGGAGCTTCCAAAGACTTTGAAAGAGATCAAATACATGTGAGTTTGTCCAGTGAAATTAGTATGGGACACAGCCGATCCAGTTCTGCCATGCCCTAGTGCAGCAGTGTCCGTGTAATCCTCTGGACCTCACCCAGCAAGCTCTTCCTCATTTGATCCTTACTCTAACTCTCTGAAGTAGGACAGATTGAAGATCATTATAGCCATTTTATTGATAATAAAACTGAACTTTAAAGGTGGTCAGTGGCTTTTTAAGTGTAATTCTGCACTGTATGCATAACACAATGCTGCTGTAAGTGGGATGCTTGCTTTCTTTATATTTATACTGGCATTTGCTTGTATGTAGAAAAGCTATTGGTTTTTATATGTTAACTTTACACTCAGACTCTTGTCAAACTTCTCTTATTGGTTTAATGCTCTTGCAGTTCTCTGGTTTTACAGGCCCATAAATATACTAACTCTAAATAATGACAATGTTGCTTCTGGTTTACTATTAGTACATACCTTATTTGTTTATCTTGTCTATTTATAATGATCTCTTGATTACAGAACAGTGTTAAATATTTGTGATACTAAATATACTTGGTACTAACTTTAATAGGAATACATTGAAATGTTTTACATCTAAACATGATATTGGCTTTCATTTTGAGAGAAAGAAATTTTATGTGTGTGTGTTTATTATATATGAGCTTATCGGATGTATGCACATATAAAGTGCAACATTAACAAAAATCCAACTCTTAAAACTCAACAACTAAAATGCAAACTACCCAATTTAAAAAAATGGGCAAAGGACTTGAATAGACTATTCTTCAAAGATATATAAATGGCTAATAAACAAGTAAAAAGATTGTCAACATTGTTAGGAAAATGCATGAGGGAAATGCAAATCAAAACCACAATGAGATGCTGCCTCATACTACTGGGATGACTGTAGTTACTTTAAAATGGAAAATAAGAAGTGTTCTAGAGGATATGGAAAAATTAAAACCTCATATATTGCTGGTGGAAATGTAAGATGGTGCAGCCACTCTGGAAAACATTTTAGTGGTTCCTCAAAAAGTTAAATATAAAATTAGCATATTCCCCAACAATTCTGCTCTTGGATATACCTCAACCTGAAGATGTTGTTAAGGACTGTATTACCCCCCCTCCCTCTACTCCCACAAATTCATATATGAAAGCCCTAACTCCTGATGTAACTACATTGTAGCTATATTTGGAGATAAGGACTTCAAAGAGGTAATTCAGGTTAGCTGAGGTCATAATGGTATGACTCTATTCCAATATGACAGGTGTTCTTATGAGAATAAAGAGATTCCAAGATTGTATATGCACAGAGGAAAGTCCATATGAGGACACAGTGAGAAGGCAGCTATCTGCAACTGAAAGAGAAAAATCTAAGGAAAACCAATCCTGCCGGAAACTTGATTCTGGTCTTCCAGCTTCCAGAACTGTGAGGAAAAAAAAAAAATCCTGTTCATGCCACCCAATCTATGGTATTTTAAAAATTTTTTTTAAACGTTTATTTATTTTTGAGACAGAGAGACACAGAGCATGAACGGGGGAGGGTCAGAGAGAGAGAGAGGGAGGCACAGAATCGGAAACAGGCTCCAGGCTCCGAGCTGTCAGCACAGAGCCTGACACGGGGCTTGAACTCATGAACCACGAGATCATGACCTGAGCTGAAGTCAGACGCTTAACCGACTGAGCCACCCAGGTGCCCCCTATGGTATTTTTTATGGCAGTCTTAGCAGACTAATATAGATGTGTAAACAAAGACTTGTACATAGTATTTTATAGCAGCAGTACTCACAAGAACCAAACTGTAGAAACAACACAAATGTCTACCGAGTAATAAGTGGGTAAATGAAATGTGGTATCTCCATACAATGGAATATTATTCAGCCATAAAAGGAAAAAGTACTACATGCTACATACGACAACATAGACAAACCTTGAAAACATTACACAAAATGAAAGAAGTCAGACAGAAGGGGTCATGTACTGCATGTTTCCATTTATATCCAAAACCCGCAATAAGGCAAATCCATAGAAACAGGAGATTAATGGTTACAGCAGAAGTCAGGAGGGGGATGTGAGAAATGACTGGTTAATGGTTATAGGATTTCTTTTGAGGTGATGAAAATATTTTGGAACCAGATAGAGGAAAGCATTCATTGCCCCTCATTGTTAATATACTAAATGCCACTAAACTTAAAAAATGGATAAGATGGTGAATTATGTCGTGTGAATTTTACCATTATATAGTACCAGGAGGATTTTTCATAAGTGGCAAAGACTGGAAGGTTTTGTTTTGTTTTGTTTTGTCTTATTTTGTTTTGTTGTGATGGGGGTAAGGGGGGGGGTAGTTCAAGAAAAAAAGAGTGGGCCTTTTTTATTTTTATTTTTTTATTATATGAAATTTATTGTCAAATTAGTTTCCATACAACACCCAGTGCTCATCCCAAAAGATGAGTGGGCCTTCTTTTCTAGCCTTTTTCTATACTGAACATCGTGCTAGGTTCTCCAGAGGCTTTTGATTTTGTTTTTGCTTTTTTTTTTTTTTCAACGTTTATTTATTTTTGGGACAGAGAGAGACAGAGCTTGAAAGGGGGAGGGGCAGAGAGAGAGGGAGACACAGAATCGGAAACAGGCTCCAGGCTCTGAGCCATCAGCCCAGAGCCTGACGCGGGGCTCGAACTCCCGGACCGCGAGATCGTGACCTGGCTGAAGTCGGACGCTTAACCGACTGCGCCACCCAGGCGCCCCTTGTTTTTGCTTTTTAATTTAAGGAACCACTCAATGAATTTTCACTAAGCATAACTTTGCAACCGACACAGAAATCATGAACAGAAATTTACCAGCATCCAGCAGCCCTTTGGTACCCATTCTAGTTGCTATCCCACCCCTAGGGGTAACCTCTTTTCTAACTTCTATTATCATACATTGGCTCTGCCTACTTTTGTTCTTCATGTAAATGGAATTATACGCTAAATACCTTTTGCCTGAGTTCTTTCTCTTGGCATTATAATTGTGAGATTCATATTACTACATTGTATATTTATTCTTATTACTGTGTAGTATTCTATTTTGTGAATTGTGAAAATACCACAGTGCAGTTTTCATTCTTTCGTTTATAAGCATTTTGGGTAGTTTTCAGTTAGAGGCTTTATGAATATTTCTGTCCTTCACATTCCAGTATTTTTCTTTATATTATGAGTGTGTATCAATCGAATATATAGCAAGAAGTAGTCTTATTGAGTGGTAGAATGAGTGTACTCAGGTATAGTAGATACTGCAAAAAAGTTTTCCAAATGGATACACAAATTTATATTTCTGCCAACAGCTTATGGGCTTCTGATTGTTCCGATTTCCCTACCGATCCTTGGTAATTTCTGTTTAATTTCAGTTATTCTGTTTTGTGGGTATTGCTGTGTGTTGGGGTTTTTAATTCCCATTTTTCTGAAGACTAATGAAATTGACCACCTTTGATGTGTTTATTGGCCATTTGGATTGCCTTTTCTGTCAAGTTTTGTTAAATCATTTGGTTAAATCTTCTCTATTGGATTATGTTTTTAATTGATTTTTTGAGTTACCTTTATATAATGATCATGATCTCTGAGTCCTTTGTTATAAATGTATTTACAAATGTCTTCTCCTAGTCTATGGGTTGCTATTTAATCTTCTTTTTGATGGCACAATATATATTACAACTTTATTCTGGCTTAGTTTTGCTTTGCACCCAAGTTTTGCAAATATCAGTATAGATTGAAGAAAAAAATCTCTTACTATGCTTCTTCTGCATTTTTCAGTGTTTTATGCATTTGTGAATAGTTTCCCATTCTTATTTATGGGTTTTTGTGGGTTTTTTTTCCTCTTATTTTATTGGCTAAGTTAAATAGTACTGTATTAGTCTTCTTCCCCCCCCCTCAAAAAAGTACATTAATTTATTACTGGTTTTATAGTTTTTAATTTGCTAATTTTTATTTGGCTTTTACCTTTATTAATATATTCCTTTTGTTTCTGTTAATTTGTATTGTATTGCTCTTATTTCTTTAATTGAATAATTAATCCATGTATTTTTGCTGTTTCTTTTATTTTTTTTATTATTTTTTTTATGAAATTTATTGACAAATTGGTTTCCATACAACACCAGTGCTCATCCCAAAAGGTGCCCTCCTCAATACCCATCACCCACCCTTTCCTCCCTCCCACCCCCCATCAACCCTCAGTTTGTTCTCAGTTTTTAACAGTCTCTTATACTTTGGCTCTCTCCCATTCTAACCTCTTTTTTTTTTTTTTTCCTTTCCCTCCCCCATGGGTTCCTGTTAAGTTTCTCAGGATCCACATAAGAGTGAAACCATATGGTATCTGTCTTTCTCTGTATGGCTTATTTCACTTAGCATCACACTCTCCAGTTCCATCCACGTTGCTACAAAAGGCCATATTTCATTTTTTCTCATTGCCACGTAATATTCCATTGTGTATATAAACCACAATTTCTTTATCCATTCATCAGTTGATGGACATTTAGGCTCTTTCCATACTTTGGCTATTGTTGAGAGTGCTGCTATGAACATTGGGGTACAAGTGGCCCTATGCATCAGTACTCCTGTATCCCTTGGATAAATTCCTAGCAGTGCTATTGCTGGGTCATAGGGTAGGTCTATTTTTAATTTTCTGAGGAACCTCCACACTGCTTTCCAGAGCGGCTGCACCAATTTGCATTCCCACCAACAGTGCAGGAGGGTTCCCATTTCTCCACATCCTCTCCAGCATCTATAGTCTCCTGATTTGTTCATTTTGGCCACTCTGACTGGCGTGAGGTGATACCTGAGTGTGGTTTTGATTTGTATTTCTCTGATAAGGAGCGACGCTGAACATCTTTTCATGTGCCTGTTGGCCATCCGGATGTCTTCTTTAGAGAAGTGTCTATTCATGTTTTCTGCCCATTTCTTCACTGGGTTATTTGTTTTTCGGGTGTGGAGTTTGGTGAGCTCTTTATAGATTTTGAATACTAGCCCTTTGTCCGATATGTCATTTGCGAATATCTTTTCCCATTCCGTTGGTTGCCTTTTAGTTTTGTTGGTTGTTTCCTTTGCTGTGCAGAAGCTTTTTATCTTCATAAGGTCCCAGTAATTCACTTTTGCTTTTAATTCCCTTGCCTTTGGGGATGTGTCGAGTAAGAGATTGCTACGGCTGAGATCAGAGAGGTCTTTTCCTGCTTTCTCCTCTAAGGTTTTGATGGTTTCCTGTCTCACATTTAGGTCCTTTATCCATTTTGAGTTTATTTTTGTGAATGGTGTGAGAGAGTGGTCTAGTTTCAACCTTCTGCATGTTGCTGTCCAGTTCTCGCAGCACCATTTGTGAAAGAGGCTGTCTTTTTTTCATTGGATGTTCTTTCCTGCTTTGTCAAAGATGAGTTGGCCATACGTTTGTGGGTCTAGTTCTGGGGTTTCTATTCTATTCCATTGGTCTATGTGTCTGTTTTTGTGCCATGCTGTTTCTTTTAAAGAGATATAAGAATTTAATTATATAAATGTTCTTTCAAGCACAGCTTTCTTTATATCCTTTGGGTAGGATACATAAGGTTTTCATCATTATTATTTTAAAAAGTAGCCATCTGTTTAAAATAGTGACCAGAATAATTTAGGAAAGCAAAATCTCTAACATGAGTAAGTTGTCTCAGAATATTTTTCTCTTTTAATTCACAAATTCTCTACCAATGTCACATGTCTTCATTCTTTTAGGTTCTGCCTTCCTGATCAGCAAGAGTTGTACATGCTCCCCATCAACTTGGCAATGTATGGCCTTCTGTGGTGGTTTAGCTTTTACCCACCTATTTTTACCTATCTCTTATCCATCTCTTCTCTGCCCACATTCCACCCTGAAGCCCATCCTACCTGCCCCTAAAGAGATGGCATACACCTCAAAAATAAATAGATAAAACTTAAAACTCAGAAGATGAGTAAGGTCTGTCACAGATGACCTCGTCTGTGCTGTCTGTTCTCTTTCTATTCTCCTCGTCCCCAAGGAAAGAGTCCTTGGGGTGCTACTGTGGCTCCCATGCAAGGGATCCCACTGAGACATTGCTTTTGATCTATGCATTAATGAAATATTCTTTACAAGTTTTGAGCCAAAATTGTTATCTGCTAGTTACACAGGAGGTGGGATATTTTTCTCCACTTTTTGTTTGTCTTCTAGCTTTCAGTGGGCTCCATGGGGAGCAGATAATTGTCCCTATCTTGCCATCTTCACCCAGACTTCTTCAAGTATTAGTTTTACAGAACACTTTTACATATGTGTTCTAATCCCAACTATTCTCTAAGGTAACACTGTCTTTCATTTATAGGTGCAAAGATATTAGGATTTATTCTCTTAGTAACTTTCAAGTATTTAATACAGTATTAGCAATTATGAATACAATGTTGTACATTAGATCCCCAGAACTTACTCATCTTCTGAGTTTTAAGTTTTATCTATTTATTTTTGAGAGAGAGAGAGAGAAAGAAAGAGAAAGAGTGTGAGAAGGAAAGGGGAAGACAGAGAGAGGGAGAGAGAGAATCCCAAGCAGGCTCTGTACTGTCAGCACAGAGCCTGATGTGGGGCTCGAACCCCTGAAACTATGAGACCATGACCTGAGTCAAAACCAAGAGTCAGACGCTTAAGCGATTGAGCCACCCAGGCACCCCTGGAACTTAGTCATCTTCTAACTGGAAGTTTGTATTCTTTGACCAGTATCTCTCCTTCCCCCAGCCCCTAGCACCTCGTAACCACCATTCTAGTCTCTGTTTCTATGAGCTCAGCATTTTTTAGATTCCACATATAATTGGCATCATATAATATTTATTTGTCTCTATCTGACTTACTGCATTTATGCCTTCAAGTTCCATCCATGTTGTTGCAAATGGCAGGATGTTTTTCTTTCTCATGTCTGAATACCTATCTCCCTATCTATCTATCTATCTATCTACCTTCCTATCTATCATCTACCTATCTCATATCTTTTTTATCCATTCATCCAGTGATGAACACTTAGGTTGCTCCCATGACTTGGCTGTTATAATAAATGCTCAGTGAATATGGGAATTTAGGTGTTTCTGCAAGGTCCTGTTTTCATGTCCTTTAGATAAATATCCAGAAGTAGGATTGCTGGATCATATAGCAATTCCATTTTTAATGTTTTTGAGGAACTTCCATACTGTTCTCCATAGTGGCTGCACCAATTTATATTCCCGCCAACAGTTCACAAGGGTCCCTTCTTCTCCACATGCTCACAAACATTAGTTATAGCTTGTCTTTTTGATGATGATCAATCTAGCAGATATGAGGTGATATCCCGTTGTGGTTTTGATTTGCATTCCACTAATAATTAGTAATGTTGAGCACCTTTCATGTACCTGTTGGCCATTTGTATGTCTTCTTCGGATAAACTTAATCATATTCACTAGTACATAAGTATTCAGATGCTGAGAGGGGAAGAGTGTTTCAAGTAAAAAGAGAGAGGATACATAGTGTTTTTGAGGATATGGGGTACATTTATTACTACTGGAGTATGTGGTTAGTGAAAGAGAAACTAGAAATGGTGCTAGAGAAGTGAGTAGTGTGTGTGTATGTTGTGGAAGGTGGGAGGATATTGACTACATTTGAAATAAAGTGAAAAGCTATTAAAGACTAATAAGAAGGATGCCATGTAAAATTGTGTGTTTTTGAAATGCTGCTCTGACTACAAGTAGAAAATGTATTTGAGGAGAGTAACACCAGTGATAAAGAGACCAATTAGGAGAATATTTTAGTGCTCTGAGAGAAATATAATGTCGCCTTGAATGACAGTGGTGACAGTAACAATGGAGAGAAATAGAAAGATTTGAGAGATTTATGAGCTAGATTCCATAAGATTCAGTTATTGATTGGATTGAGGGGCAGACAGAATGAAAGGAGTCAAGAATGACAGCTTAATATCAGACTTGAGCAACTATGGAGATATGATAGTTAGAAGCAAATTTGTTAAGGGCGAGAATTTTAGCTTTGACATGCTGATTTTTCAGAAGTGCCTGTGTGTAAGCACATAATTACATAGTTGGATATTCATGTGTAGAACTCAGGAGACATCTGGTATGTGCATGTGTGTATGTGTGTGTGTTAGTCATCTGTATATATTTGGCAATTGATGCCATGGGACTAGAAAGAACTGTCCTGTGAAGTTTCTAAGAGTGAGAAAACCGGAAGAATCAGAACCACACTTTGAGAAGTACCAATATTTATATAGTAAGTACAGGAAACAGAACATGCACAGGAGATTGACAAAGAGCATCCACAAAGGGTGATGTCATGGAAACCAGGAAGTATGAGTAGTTCAAGCTAAGGCATAGAGCCAGATAGGAATGCAGGGTGGCATTAGATTTGATAGAGAGACCTAAGGATGTTGAAAAGTCTTCCTTTCCTATTCTTTTAATTTTTCCATTAAGACAAATGACATCTATAGTGTCTTCTTTGATTTACCTTTGTTTTTATACTGTTTCATGTTTTCCTTGGTCATTTGATTTTATTCCCAGTTCTACCAAAGGGTATTGGCTCCATCCAACAAAGCACACCCAATGGTTTTTGTGGTCATAAGATTGTCTTGGAAGGGGGTACCAAGGGTTTATTGCACATCTTTAGTAGATATTTCTGTAAGATCTAACCCTCAGAGTAGTGCATCTATGACCAAAGACATCTGTCTCTTGATGATATTGGTCAAATCATATAGCATTACTTTCATAAGTTATTATGAAAATAAAATGTCTGGATTTATACTCTTAGCAAAGACCCCAGCTCCTCAAGGGGTGAAGAGGTAGGACAAAAGGAAATAAGAAATTCTATGTTGTCATTCTAAACATACGTGGAGAGATTATAGAGGAAATGGACATTGTGGTTAGATGTGCAAAAAGCACAGTAGAAACACTACTGGTTATTCATAGGGTAAGAGAGCTCACAGATGTTATCACACTCCCATCTAATCCCATCAAATTTTCAGGCACCTGCCTGAAATTGCACTTTACTTAATTATTTGTTTGATAATTTATTTATTTGTTTGGAATTGACTTTTAAGTAAACATTGTGTGTTATATATTAAAGAAAATATATTTTTGTTGTTATTTGTAGTAGTAATAGGAAGAAGAGGAGAAGGAGGAGTTGTCACATTGGAATTTTTGTTCCCAAAAGATAGATTGAAGTCAGATCTATATATTTTTTAACTTCTAGTTTAATTCTATAGGCACTCAAGTTTAACATTTTTTTCTCAAAAAATGATGATTTTTAACTAAAGAAGGAGGATTGTTGATATTGTTCTCTCTTCTAATCTATGTCCCACCCCAGTTAATCTTTTTTGTTTCCTCTAGCCTTATGTTCCTTAGCCATTCTGATTGTATATATAAAGGAGGAGGTGGGGTCCATGATATCGCTACTTTTTCCTTTCTGGGTCTTGATTATTTCTCATTTTATTTTTTCACTTCATTACCATGTTTTTACTCTTCCTACTCCATCTCACAAAAGAGAGAAAGAGAACTTTTTGTTTTAAAAAAGAGAAAAACCTTTGAAAGGATACTATCTCTGTCACCTCACTCTCACTTTTTAAATTATAAACTAAAATAAAATTTGGCGTATTGATAAAAGCTTCCAATGCTGCTGCCTGCTGCTTCCTGGTGATTAGGTGTGAGAAGGTTGCCTTTCTCAGTTCAGATAAAAAATATGCAAATGATGATATTTAAACCAAAATGACAGTGTAGTAGAAGAGGGAGGGGCACATGTTTTCACCTTTTTTCCTCACTCTTTCTCTTTTGTAGGGCTATCTAGGGAACAGCGTATAAGTTCTTGGATGTGGAGTTGACAATTAAGGAAAAGTTCATACATAACTGCACACTAGTTCTCCACCTGGGAAGGAAAACATTCCTGACCTTGGCTCATCTATTCTAATGTGTTCCTTTTGTATTCAGATGATGCCTTGGGCCTGTGACTTTTCTGCATGAACAGGAATCTAACATGTGTTTAGCACTTGTTATAGGCCACCTTTATGCTGAGTGTTTAATATAACTTTGTATTCAATTCATAAAATAATCCTGTAACATAGGCATCCTTATCCTCATTTTTATATGTGCAGGAACTAAAACAGTGCTATCACGTATCCAACATTAACATATCAAAATCACTCACTAGAAAGTGAGAGATGAAGGGTTGGATCTCTTTGACTTTAAGTTATACACTATTTCCACTACACAGGAAAACAGACAGATACGCACAGGGTGGAAACTAAAGAATGGTCAATGTCTTTGTGTATGAGCTAGCTGTGTCTGAGCACAGCTCAAGACTAAAAAATTATGTCATATCTATTTTAATGATTCCCCATCATCAACATGGATGCTATCCAGAGAAAATGTACAGATTTCATATAGAAACTGGAAGGGATGTAGGAATAACTTCTAACTGGCATGCATAGAGACTCTGTGGCCATGCCATAGAATCCGAATCTAAGCTTTGAATTTCCATCATATACTCTGATATATTTATAGTCACAGTCAATTTAATGTGTCACCTGATAAACCGATGGCAGTCATAAGTTTTAAAATGTATACAGGCCATGGATGGGGTTTTCTAGTATAAACAAGAATCTAGGAACTGTGACTTCACAAATGTTTTGTATGTTTTGAAACTTAATGGGTAAAGGAATAGGGTGTGAATGTAGTTTACTACAGACTTTGGCTGGATGTGATGTGTGAATTTTCTTGCATGTATCTAGAAGTGTGTTTTTCTGCACAAATAGGCTGCAGGAAGAACTGGAAAACTCGAATGGGTAATTTTCCAAACAATAGCTGATTTTGTTAGGTGAAAGGCACTCAGACTGCTCAAATTCTAAATTTCCATTCTTAGGATGCATTTAGTCTTAAGTAACACTAAGATTCTAAGGATAATTCAGCTCTTGAGATACAAGCAGGTTCCCTGTGAAACTCTGAGGTCACATGCAATCCTTACTGGATCCAGAACCAGGCAGGGAAACTCATTTTGTCCCTGGAAAAGCAAATACTAACTGACCTAGGATTACATTTTCTCATATTCCTGAGAACACTTAAACATTACATATTTAATTAAAACTTTAGAGGAAGGGGGAGAAAGATAGAATGTGGTATAGCCAAAGGATCAGGTGTGTTTGCTCCTTTGGGAAAATAACTGAATGGCTACAGCACTGACACTTATGATGATGGTTAAAGGGCCACATGTCCTGTTCCTATCTCTGGGCCTTATTATTCAGCAGCTTCTAACAAAACTGTCTTTCTGTGATTTCTTTTCTCACAAAAGTTCAGTCCTTCAAATAGAGGAAGGTGGCAGTTTATCTCTGTAGTTTAAAAGAAAATATTTGAGTAGAATTGGACATCTGTGTCTTTCATTTTGTATGTGGAAGAGACAAAACAAGGAGGAGACAGGAGGTATGGATAGCTGGCACTTTGCCTGTTGTGAAGACCATGGAAACCCCAGCAGCTTCCTCTAGAGACAATGCATCTCTTTATTCTTTTATCAAAGAGAATTCATCATGTTGAAAGTCTAAACTCCTTTATGAAAGAGAGAGACCTGATGGTGTTTTTTTTTTCCTCTCATCACTCACTACCTTTTGATGTATGAGCCTTTTGAGAAGTAGGTAGCATGAAACCAGAAATCTAATACCATGACCAGCCCTGTCCCACTTCTTTCCTTCTTCCACCCACATGCTATGGGCAGAATTAAAATGAAATCTTGTGAATTTGGAGTATGATTCAGCAGGTTACATATGAGACAGAAAATGGAAGTGGTCATCAGCTATCAAGTATAGTTTCATGTTACTGGCTTTAGATTGTCTATGAGATACAAATGAGATGCTTCAGTATACAAACTGACCTAGAATCTACTAAACGTATTTCTAATACTTGTATTATTTTGATTCATCATTTTGAGGATTCTAAGAGCAACAAGGTTACAAGGTGCCATCATGCTCTTTGTCCTTACCATTCACTTCAGGTCATAAAAACCACCAGATTCATCAGTAGTCATGTCTCTAACTCAAATTTGTGAGGACTTACCAGTCTTATGTCAGTCACACCTCCCTTCAAGCATATGTGCTAAAAGTTAAATGAGAGACTGGTTCCCTGCTCCTTTTAGCATTAGTTAGTTCTGATCTTGCGCAAGCAAATACTGTTTATTGTGACATCAGTTGTTGTACTGCAATTCAATTCCATCACTAAAGTGTAAAATTCCACTGGTTTAAGGATATGGTTCCCATGAGGACTACACTTACTTCAGATAGCAGCTGTGTATTGGGAGTCTCCTGGCCACTGTCACTTCCAATTGAAGGGCTTCAAATTCAGGGACTCTTATGACCCCCTTAGGTCAATAATTTACTATAATACCACAAAGAACTCAGGAAAGTGTTGTACTTACTATTAAAATTTTATTGTAAAGGATAAAAATCTAGGCCAGCCAAATGAAGAGATACATAAGGTACAGTTTGGGAGGCCTCAAAACTCAGAGCTTCCATGCCTTCTCCTCATGAAATTAGTGTGGGTCACCCTCCTGGTGCATCAGTGCATCCATTAACCAGGAAGTTCTACTGAGCCTGTGTCCAGAGGGTATCTTGGGGTTCAATTGATTAAATCATTGGTGGCATGTTGAACTCAATGTCTAGCTTCATTCCTCTCTCCAGAGTTCAGCCTGACTCAAAGTCCCAACTCTCTGATCAAGGGGTTGGTCTTGCTGATGACCATGCCCCAGGCCATAGCTATCTGGAGGCCTATGTTAGTCTCATTAGTGTAGTCTCATTTATGAGCCAAGGGCTTTATGAATAATAAACACTCGACAACTCAGGAAACACCAAGGGTTTCAGAAGCTCTGTGCTGGGAACCTGGAACAAAGACCAAACAAATTTTTTATTATACAACAATGTTAGGTCTAGATAGATCTTAAATATTATACAATTATAAGAGTGTTGACTGTTAATTACAATAGTTGTCTAGCAGAAACAAAATGAGCCCCAGAACTGAGGTCTGTGGCTTCCAGTGATGCCCTCTGCTCCCCATGTCTCTCATTTCATTAGCTTATAGCAAAATGCCCTCCTAGAACTATCTGTAACACATGCATATTGAACTAGGTGATTTGAATTTAAGCACAAAGTAATTCAACATGCAGTAGGGTTTTCTGTCTTCCTCTTTCTCTTCCTATGCTACAGCCAAGAGCCCTTTTACCTCATCAAAATGGAGAGATAGTAAATGTTTTGAGGGGAACAAGGCTATTGAATGCATATGATGCATGTTTTCTGGAACAGGTAGCCCAAGTTTCTAGAAAGTATAGCCAAGTTTTCTGAGTAGTTTTTGAAAGACCCTTGACAGTTTATGCCATTTTCCATTTTGTGATGTTTTTATTCAAACCAGTAATTCCTATATAAAATCCTACATAATGGTTTGGTTTTCACGAGGACCTAGAGAAAATGGCTTGTCCTTCATAATACATTAGTTAGAGCCATTTTATCTCACCTATCATTCTTCAAGGGAGAAAGACCAGCACTTTCCATTTTCTGAGAATCCATCAATCTAGTCCAAATGTCTGGGTGGAGATGGTACTTAACTTGTTCTTTCTGAACTTATTTCTCTTGTCCTAAATGAAAAAACAAATTTTTGTTCTCTCTCTGCTGATCCAGCTGCAGGAGGCTTTCAAGAGCCAGACCTGATATTTGCTTTCACAAACACATGTGGCTGTATTTACACATTAGCAGGATTATGAGGTTCCTAGTGACCATTTGTGCTTGAAGAAAACTGTGGTTATGTTCAAGGCCTAT
The DNA here is from genome assembly GCF_022837055.1 of Prionailurus viverrinus. Taxonomy (NCBI): domain Eukaryota; kingdom Metazoa; phylum Chordata; class Mammalia; order Carnivora; family Felidae; genus Prionailurus; species Prionailurus viverrinus. Next base: position 96,698,861 of record NC_062569.1, read on the forward strand.
TTCTATTTTGGCCTGATGTCACTTGTTTCTACTTGCCTGCCCTCACTGAGATGCTAAGCTTTCTTCTTATTTCTCTTCGTCACCCATCCATCTTTCCTTTTTCTTCTAATTTCCATCATCCCAAATATTTAAAGTATAGTGAGAGATTTTAGCTTTCAGTATTATTAAAACATCAAGATCTTCACTCTTATCCATTCTATGTAATACTGCTACTTTTCTTTTATTGAAATATAACTGATATACAATGTCACATTAGTTTCATGTATACAGCATAGTGATTTGACCTTTTTATACATTGTAAAGTGGATGCTTCAATAACTCTAGTTACAATCCATCACCATACAAAAGTAATAAAATATTATGGACTATACTCCCCATACTGTATGTTACATCTAATGACTTAACTGTTTTACAACTTGAAGTTTGTACTTCTTGATTCCCTTCACCAATTTTGCCCCCACCCTATTTCCCCCTCTGGCAACTACCAATTTTTTTTTTTTTTAATGTACCTATGACTCTGGGTTTTGTTTTGTTTCCTTGTTTATTTAGTTTTTTTAGATTCCACCGTTAATCAAAATCACGCAGTATTTGTTTTTCTCTGTCTGACTGGATGTATTTCATTTAATATAATATCCTCAAGGTCCATCCATGTTGCAAATGGCAAGATTTTTTTTTTTAATGGCTGAGTGGCACCATTGTCTGTGTATGTATACCACAACTTCTTTGTGAATTCAGCAATCAGTGGACATCTAGATTATTTCCATATCTTGTTTATTGTGAATAATGCTGCAATAACCAAAATGAGTGCTGCATATATCCTTCCAAACTAGTGTTTTTGTTTTCTTTGGATAGATACCCAGGATGGAACTGCTGTATCATATGGTGGTTTTATTTTTAATTTTTTAGGAAACTCCATACTTTTTTTCCATACTGGCTGTATCAATTGCAGTGCCACCAACACAATGCACAAGGGTTTCTTTTTCTCTACATCTTCACCAACACTTGTTATTTCTTGTCTTTCTGATGACAGCCATTCTGACAGGTGAAAAGTGGTATCTCATTGTGGTTTTGATTTGCATTTCCCTGATTGGTAATGTTGACCATCTTTTCACGTGCCTTTTGGCTCTCTGTATGTGTTATTTAGACAGAATGTCTATTCCAATTCTCTGCCTATTTTTTAATCAATTATTTTGTTGTTGTTGTTGTTATTGAGTTGATTTTTTGATATTACCCCTTATCACATATTACTTGTAAATATCTTCTCCCATTCAGTAGGTTGCTTTTTAACTTTGTTGATGGTTTCTTTCACTGTGCAAAAGCTTTTTAGTTTAATGTAGTTTCACTTATTTTTGCTTTTTTTGCCCTTGCCTTTAGAGGCAGAACCAAAAACAAAGCAGCAAGCAAACAAACAAAACATTGATAAGATTGGTGTCAAGGAGCTTACTGTCTGTGTTCTTTCAGGAGTTTTATAATTTAAGGTCTTACATTCAAGTCTTTAATCCATTTTGAGTTAATTTTTTGTACGTGATGTAAGATAGTGGCCTAGTTTCATTCTTTTGCATTTAGCTGTCCAGCTTTCCCAACACCCTGATTGAAGGTAATATCCTTCCCCCTTTGCATATTCTTGCCTCCTTTGTCATTAATTAATTGACCATATATGCATGGGTTTTTTTCTTTTTTTTTTTTTTTTTGAATTTTTTTTCAACGTTTTTTATTTATTTTTGGGACAGAGAGAGACAGAGCATAAACGGGGAAGGGGCAGAGAGAGAGGGAGACACAGAATCGGAAACAGGCTCCAGGCTCCGAGCCGTCAGCCCATAGCCTGACTCGGGGCTCGAACTCACGGACCGCGAGATCGTGACCTGGCTGAAGTCGGACGCTTAACCGACTGCGCCACACAGGCGTCCCTGCATGGGTTTTTTTCTGAGCTCTTTCTTCTATTTGTCTGTTTTTATGCCAATACTGTACTGTTTTGATTACTATAGCTTTGTAGTATAGTTTAAAATCCAAGAAGGTGATACCTCCAACATTTTCCATCATTCTCAAGATTGTTGTGGGTCTTTAGGGTCTTTTGTGATTCCATCTGAATTTTAGGATTATTCATTCGAGTTGTTTAAAAAATCCAATTGGAATTGTGATAAAAATTACATTGAGTATGTAAATTGCTTTGGGTAGTATGGACATTTTAACAATATTAATCCTTTCAACCCATGAGCGCAGAATATATTTCCATTTATTTGTGTTCTCTTCAATTTCTTTCATTGATGCTTTATAGTTCTCAGTGTAGAGGTCTTTCATTTCCTTGGTTAAATTTATTCCTACATATTTTATTGTTTTTGTTGTTATTGTAAATAGGATTGTTGTCTTGATTTCACTTTCTGATAGTTTCCTCTTAGTGTATCGAAACACAACAGATTTTTTGCATATTAATTTTGTACCATACAACTTTATGGAATTCATTTGTTCTAACATTTTTGGGTGGGGTCATTAGGATTAAACATACACACACACACACACTATTATGTCATCTGCAAATAGGGGCAGTTTTATGTCTTCCTTTGCAATTTGTATGCCTTTTATTTTTCTGGCCTAATTGCTACAGCTAGGACTAAAACACTCTACTGAATAAAAATAAGGAGAGTGGGTATCCTTGTCTTATTCCTGATCATAGAAGAAAATCTTTTAGCTTTTCTCCATTGAGTATAATATAAATTGTTGAGTTGTCCTATGTAGGTAGTCTTTATTATATTGAGGTTCATTTCTTCTCTGCCTTCTTAATTAAGAATTTTTATCCTAAATTGATGTTGAGTTTTGTCAATTTGTATTTTATGCATCTTTGAAATCGTCATTTGATTTCTATCTTTAATTTTGTTAATGTGATGTATCATGTTGGTTGATTTGCAGATGTTGAACCATCCTTGCTATCCCTAGAATAAATGCCACTGGATCATGGTGTGTGATCCCTTTTAACGTATTGTTGAGTTTGATTTGCTACCAGTTGGTTGAGGATTTTTGCACCTATATGCACCAGGAATACTGGCCCATAATTTTCTTTCTTTAGTTTTTTGGGGGGGTGGACGTGGGGGGGTCTTGATTTGGTATCCAGGTAGTTCTGGCCTCACAAAATGAATGTGGAAGTGTTCCCTTCTTTTCAGTTTTTTAGAAGAGTTTGAAAATAAGAGGTATTAAACCTTTTTTGAATGTTTGGTAGAATTCATCAGTAAAGTCATCTAGTCCAGGACTTTTGTTAACAAGGTGATTTTTTTATTACTGATTCAATTTTCTTACTAGTAATCGGTCTTCAGATTTTTCTATTTTTCCTGATTCTCACGGGAGACTGTATGTTCCTAGAATTTTTTTCATTTCTTCTAGGTTGTACAATTTGTTGGTGTATGATTATTTACAGTAGTCTCTTATAAAACTTTGTATTTCTGTGGTATCAGTTGCAGCTTTTCTTTAATTTCTGGTTTTATTTATCTGACATTTTTTTTTCTTGTCATATCTAGGTAAAGGCTGGGCAATTTTGCTTATCTTTTCAAAGAAACAGTTCTTACTTTTATTGATTTTGTTTCTATTGCTTTTTTTTTTGTCTCTATTTCACTTACTTCTGCTCTGATCTTTACTATTTCCTTCCTTCTACTAATGTTCAGCTTTATGTGTTGTTTTTCTAGTTCTTTGAGGTGTAATGTTCAATTGTTTATTTATGATTTTTCTTGTTTCTTTGAAGTAGGCCTGCATTGCTATGAGCTTCCTTAGCAACAACTTTTGCTACATCTCGTAAACTGTGGTACGTCATATTTCTGCTTTTGTTTGTCTCTGGGTGTTTTTTAAAAAAATTGCCCCTTTGATTCTATGATGGCCTAGTGGTTGTTCACTAGCATGTTGTTCACTAGCATGTTGTTTAATTTGTTTGTTTGTTTGTTTTCTTCTTTAGTTGATTTTTAGTGTCATACAATTGTAATCAGAAAAGGTGCTTGAGAAGTTTTCTTTTTGAATTTATTGAGACTTGTTTTGTGTTCTAACATATGATCCATCCTGGAGAATGTCCCATATGCACCTGAGAAGAACATGTATTCTCTTGCTTTTGAATGGAATGTTTTGTATATACCTATTAAGTACTTCTAATTTAATGTGTTGTTTAAGGCCAATGTTTTCTTACTGATTTTTCTGTCTGGATGATCTATCCACTGATGCTAGTGGGGTGCTGAAGTTCCCTACCATACAGTATTGCTTTTGATTTTCCCCTTTATGTCTGTTAATATTAGATTTATTTATTTTTGTGTTCTTATGTTGGGATATAACATCTTTATAAATGTTATATCTTTTTGTTGGATTGGCCCCTTATTATTATGAAATGTCCTTCTTTGTCTTTTAATACAATCTTTATTTTAAAATCTATTTTGTCTGATAGGAGTATACCTACACCAGCTTTTTTCCCCCCTCCCATTTGGATGTAATATCTTTTCCCAGATATTACAGCCTTATAATTTTAGGTAATTATTGATAGGAATATATTTATTGGCATTTTGTTAATTGTTTTCTGGCTGTTTTTTTAGTTCTTCTTTGTTCCTTTCTTTTTGTTTTTGTTTTCTTTTCAATTTTTTTGTTTTTGTTTCGTTTTTGGTTTTTTCTTTGGTTTTTGTTTTGTTTCCTTCCCCCTTCCCTTGTGGTATAATGTCTTCTTTTAATATTATGTTTATATTTCTTTCTCATTTCCTCTGTGCGTTTGCCATAAGTTTTTGCTGTGTGGTTACCATGAGGTTGACAAATAGCATCCTATGTATATATTTTAGGTTGGATAGCAACTTAAATTTATCCACCCCTAATTTTTTATGTTTTAGATCCCACATTTTACAGATTTTATTTTATGTACCCCTTAACTATAGTTTTAGTTAATTTTACTTTTTATCTTTTAACCTTTGTACTAGCTTTATAAGTTATTTACCTACTACCCTTACTACATATTTACCTTTTCCAGTGAAATTTTTATTTTCATTTATTTTCTTGTTATTAGTGCCATTTCTTTTCAGCGTAAAGTCCTTTTAACATTTCTGGTAGGGCCATTTTAGTGGTGATTTAGCTTTTGCTTATCTGGAAAACTCTCCCATCTCTCCTTCAATTCTGAATGATAGATAACCTTGCCAGGTGGAGATTTCTTGATTGGAAGTTTTTACTGTTGTTGTATTTCTTTTAGCACTTTAATTATGTCATGCCACTCCTTTCTGGCCTGCAAAGCTTCTACTGAAAAATCTCCTTATAGCCTATGGGGTTTCTGTTGTACATAAGTTGGTTTTCTCTTGCTGGTTTTAAGATTCTCTTTCTATCTTTAACTTAAAAAAAATGTTTTTTGTTTTTTGTTTTTTATTTACTCTTGAGTGAGAGAGACAGAGGGTGAGTGGGGAAGGGGCAGAAAGAGACAGGGAGACATAGAATCCGAAGCAGGCTCTAGGCTCTGAGCTGTCAGCACAGATCCCAACACAGAGCTCAAACTCACAAACCGTGAGATCATGACCTGAGCCAAAGTCGGCGCTTAACCAACTGAGCCACCCAGGCACCCAATCTATCTTTAACTTTTAACTTTTAATTCTTATGTGTCTTGGTTTGGATCTCCTTTTGTTCGTCTAACTTGGAATTCTCTGGGATGCCTGGACCTGGATGTCTGTTTCCTTCTCTGGATTAGGGGAGTTTTTAGCCATAATTTCTTCTAACTTTTCTGCCCCTTCATGTTCTTTTCTCCTTCTCGGACTCTTATAATGTGAATATTATCCTGCTCAATGCTGTCCTATTGATCTCTTAAGTTATCTTCACTTTTTCAAAATTCCTTTTGTTGTTGTTGTTGTTGTTCTGTCTGGATGAGTTCCAATGCTTTGTCTTCCAGCTCATTGATCTGTTCTTCGGTTTCATTTAGTCTGCTGTTGAACCCTTGTAGTGTATTTTTTAGTTCAGTCATTGTATTCTTCAACTCTTTGACTTCTGTTTGCTACCTTATTAGTTTCCGTTTTTTGGTTGAAGTCCTCATTGTGCTCATCTATTCTTTTTTTTTTTTTTTTTTTTTTTACTTTAGTGTGTATCTTTATGACCACTACTTTGAATTCTTTATCAAGTAGATTATTTATCTTCATATCATTAGGTTTTTTTTTCTGAGGTTTGATTTTGTTTCTTCACTTGGATATTATTTTTGTTTCCTCATTTTGCTTGGCTCTCTGTATTTTCATTTATTAGGTGAAATAGCTACCTCTTGCAGTCTTAAAGGAGTGCCCTTGGGTAGGTGGTAAGACTTCTCATTCACTCTTGTCCTAGTTCTTTTCTGTCAAACATTGTGATTGTCTAAACAGCCTGATTTATATTTGATATGTCCCCACATTGTTGAAAGTATGTCAAGACCTGTCAGTGTTCCTTGGGAGGAATCTCACTTAGCATTTGGTTTCAAACAGATTCAAAACCGTCAGGCATCAGCTTTTAAAATATGCAAATATATACAGACCTATGGGGCCACAGTCATACTCTGATGACCTCCAGCTTGGGAGATATAGTAGTATCACTTGGGCAAGGGTTGTAAAAATTGGGGCTGCAGATGAATGGATAAGGTCCTTTATAGGAGGCCTTCTTTTTTTTTTAACATAAAAAAAATTTAATGTTTATTTATTTTTGAGAGAGAGAGAGAGAGCATGTATGAGGCAGAGGAGGGTCAGAGAGAAAGAGAAACAGAGGATCCAAAGCAGGCTCTGTGCTGACAGCAGAGAACCCAAGGTGGGGTTCAAACTCACGAATTCACAGCATCATGATCTGAGATGAAGTCAGATACTTAACTGACTGAGCAAACCAAGAGCCTCAGGGAGGCCTTCTTGAACTGTAGTAAAACCAAGAGAGTGTGCAAGGATGGTGTCTCCCTGATTACATTACCTTGGAGTGCCTCCATCGCCTCTAGATGTGTGGAAAACTTGAAGCCTGTCACTCAGGCTGAAGCTCTATGATAAGTAAATAGGCCTTTTTCACAAGAAGACTAGCGGTGCATGTGTCTGCTGTCTGTGGAGTGCACTGGGAGTGTTGGCTTGTCAAGAACTCTCTTTCTGTTTATTATAGTTTCTTGGAACTCAGTACCACTAGTCCCTTTGGCCATGATGGCCAGGCAAATAACCACATCCCCTAAGTGATTTTCACAGACACCCTGTCTTTAGCAGGACCACTGTAGAATGTGGGAGACAGGGACACTCACTGGCTTGTGAAAGGCAGCCAGCCAGAAAATGTCTTGTCTGGGTATACCGATGGTCTTCAGAGATGCTACAGGAAACTGTGCTGTGTGTGCATGCCCAGCAGACCAGGTTGGGGCAGGAAAATGCTGTAACTACCTATACTTGATGGCCCCTGGTAGGGTGCTGGGGAGTTTAAAACTGCTCTTGCTTCCTGATTTGAGCAGGGGAGTGGGAAAATGCCATGACCATTCACATGCAAAGCAATAGGAGGGTACCATGCCAAGCATGTCTGCCTGTGCTAAGTGTAGGTGGAGACTGGCACAAGTGTCATCTGCCAGCATCTCGTCTCCAGAGAGCCTCACTGGTTTCCCCTGCGCCTCCAGCAGATGCCCCCAAAACAACAAATGAATCTCCTTCACATACATTCCAGGTGCTTTTCTAATTGGTGCTTTGCACTGTATCCCAGGTCAAGTGAGATAGTATGCAAGTCTTTTAAAGTAGAATCTCAGTTTTTTATAGCACTTTGGCCAGCAACTCCATTGTTTTTCTAAGCCAAGGAGCTCATTTCTCTGGTGCGGAGCTCAAGGGTCGGGAGTCCTGATGAGGGGCATTCACCCCTTGCTCCTCCAGGAAAATCTGGTAAGACTGGTGAGATCCCTCTCTTTGTGTGTCATTGTACCAGGGGTGGGGATTTTGGTGAGACTGTGTGTCTGTTGTTCCTACTTCTCCAGATGTGATCCTTTTATCCTGTGTTATGGAAAACCTGTTTATCTAGTTTTCAGATCTATTCCAGAGGGAAATGATCCATATGTAGCTGTAGATTCGGTGTGTCCGTGGGAGTTTGGAATCTTCCTGCAATGCCATCTTGGACCACTCTTCCTGCTACTTATTTTTTTTCATAAATATCACCAATTATGTTACTCCTCCCTGTGATAACTTGAAAATGAAGGGCAAATTTAGCCTGGCATTCAAGGTCTTTCATAACAAGATTTCATAACAAGATACTATTTTAAATATGTGTATCTGCTTCTAAACTGGCCTATAAAGTGTTTCCTGGATTCCTGTCCGTATTGGCCAATTGCTTTTATTTCCACTGTATAAAATAATGCCTACTGAACTGATAAAATTTCATCATCTTTCAAGATCCAGCACAAATGCTATTTGTACCAGAAAATCATTTATTCTGTCCATCTGAACTTCTTTTCTTCTTTCCAGTAGAGTTTTACTGATGACAAACTATGTGTTAGTAAGACCATTAGTTACTAGAAATACAATTGTGAATAATTTAGCGATAGTTGTTTTGTTTTGTTTTTTTTTTTTTTTTTTTTTTTGCCTTCAGGATTTTTAAGCCCAAGGAGAGGCAAAAGAGAAACATAGCAATGTGCAAAGAGTACTATGAGGGAGGACCCACAAGGTTCTATGGGTTCGAGGGGAACTTGGCCTAGTCTTCAGCAGTGAAAGGATTCTGTGAAAAAGTGACATTTATGCCAAGGCTGGGATCAGAGTTTACCAAATGTAGGAATGATGAATAAGGATGAGGGAAAAAGGTTCCATGCAGATAGGAAACATGTGTTAAGGCCCCAACATAAAATAAAATAAAATAGGGGCACCTGGGTGGCTCAGTCGGTTAAGCGGCTGACTTCGGCTCAGGTCATGATCTTGCGGTCCATGAGTTCGAGCCCTGCGTCGGCTCTGGGCTGACAGCTGAGAGCCTGGAGCCTGTTTCAGGTTCTGTGTCTCCCTCTCTCTGACCCTCCCCCGTTCATGCTTTGTCTCTCTCTGTCTCAAAAATAAATAAACGTTAAAAAAATAAAAAATAAAAATAAAATGAAATGAAATGAAACAAAATACACAGAACATTTGAGGAATGGAGAGAATTTCCAAATAATATGAACATAAAACAAATTAAAAAAGTGATGGAAGCTGATACAGGGAGGAAGTAGAGTTTATAATAGTTGTTATCAAACTACAATAGCAACGTTGATCCAGTGGGAACCTGGGTATACAGAACAAGAAAGGAGAGACCTATAATTTGAAAATTTAGATCTGAGAATCTTCAGAATGCTGTGGTCACTAACTTAACAACAGAGTAGTATGCAGGAGTGTGAAGCTAAAACATGAAGTTGAAGAATACCAATATTTAAGAAATGGTCCAGGAGTCTAAGCAGAAATGGCCAGAAAAGCAAAGGGAGAAAAAGCAAGAGGGTGTGATGGCACAGTAGCAGGAAATAAGTTAAAGATAAGCAAGAGTTAAATGCTCCTAAGAAGTTGTGTAAGATAAGGAATGAGAAGTGCCTATTAAATTTGCCCTAAAAGGAATCAGTGTGAGCTCTGGAAAAAACATCTTCAGTGGAACTCTGGGGGTATAGCCAGACTACCCTGGATTGAGGTGGGAATGAGTGTAAAATGGTGACACTCCAAGTGAGAGCTATTATAGGAAGATTGTGAAACAGTGAAAAAAAAAAAAGGACATTGGAAGCTAAAGGTAAATATGGGGTGAAAAAGGAATATTTTAAATTATGAAAGATCATATGTTTACATACTACAGAGAAAGGTCCAGTAGAAAGATCGAAATTGAAAATGTAGAAGAGAGGGAAAATTCTTGTAAGTCTCAGGGAAGAAAGTAAAGCAAACTAAGAATTAGCCTTAAACAGGAAGTTAATTAATTATTTGTGGCAACAGGAAAAGACAGAAAGTAAGGTGTGAATTCCCAATTATGTGCAGGTTTGGGGGCAGAGAGTTTGGGAAAATCTCCTTTTGATAACTTACACTCTCTACAAGTTTCCATTATATTTTACTTGTAGCCCTTTCTAGCACTTGATACACTGTCTCATAGGTTTGGGTTTACTGGCTCTATATCAACCATATTATAGATCAGTGCTGTCCAAAACATATAAAATGCAAGCCACTAATGTGAGCCACATATGTAATTTTAAATTTTCTGGTAGCCAGGTTAAGAAATGCTAAAAAAGGAAATCATTATTTTTTTCTTTTTGAAAAAATGCTATTTATTTTTTAAAGCAGTTTTGGATTCACAAGAAGATTGAGCAGAATGTGAAGATTTCACATACATCCCCTGCCCCCAAACAGCCTCCCTGTTATCAACATCACCTATTGGAATGGCAATTCTGTTATATAATTAATGAACCTACATTGATATATCATTATCATCCAAAGCCCATAGCATTTACATTAGGGCCTAAGGACACAATTAATTTTAATATGTTTTATTTAATCCAATGTATACAAAATATTTATCATTCAGCATTTAATCTACATAAAAATTAATGAATGTTTCTCATTCTGTTTTTTTTGTTGTTGTTGTTGTTCCAAATATTGGAAACCTCACATGTATTTAACATTGTATTAAATCTCGATAGAGATCAGTCACCTTTCAAGTGCTCAGTAGTCACATGTGGCTAGTGACTACTGTACTGAACAGTACAGATAAAGGTGGTAAGTACCATGAGAGCAGATACTGTTACTTTAATCTTACTTTATTTCATTTTATTTTATTTCATTTCATTTTGAGAGAGAGAGAGCATGTGAGCGCCCAAGTGGGGGAGGGGCAGAGAGAGAGACAGAGAGAGAGGGAGAGAGAGAATCCCAGAAAGGCTCCAGGCTATCAGTGCAAAGCCCAGTGCAGGGCTCAATCCTATCATGAGATCATGAGATCATGAGATCATGAGATCATGACCTGACCTGAGATCAAGAGCTGGAGGCTTAACTCCCCCCAACCCAGGGGCACTCCCCCAACTCCCTGCCTTCCCCCCCCCCAACTTTCCTCTACTTTTAATCTCTTTTGTTCCCTCAATGGTTGTTGAATTAAAACTGCATAAGATGAGAAACATCTATTAAAGTAGTCATAGGACATTCAAGAATTTCTAAAAGAATACTTAATTGATCCAGTAAATAAAAATCAGCAGTGTCTATGTAGTTTTTGTCAGCTCTGTTGCTAGAAAAGTCCTTTTTTTTCTCTCTTCAAAGACATTTGGGAAACTGAGTTTATCTTCATGAAGGGAAATGATGCTATGTGCATTTGTGCTCTATAGATGGGATTAGGAAGCTTTGTGACTAAATCAGGCTCAGTTGCTCTACCCGAGGCTTTCCAACTTCTGCCTTTCCAGGAGAGATTCTGATTCAATGAGTATGCATTACTACAGAATTCATCTGATTTGATTTTAGAGCAGTTTTTCTTCTTTTCAGTAAACTAGCACCTCCCTGGCAAGTGGATAGTTTGGATTAGTGGAGGATGGGGAGATTGCAGACTCCTCACTCCTGGCTAACCACAGTCAAAGCAAATAAGCATCGAAGAGTGTCCTCCTCTCCAAATAGTCCGTGTGCAGATGGAAGAATCCTTTCCTTAGAGATGCAGCCTCTGGTACTGCCCATGTGCTACATGAATGAATGCGTGATAGAATAATTGAATGCTGAAGTTACAAGTGACCTTAAAGATCATCTTATTGACACTTCCACACCCTCTTCTCCCAAGTTCTTCTTTTGTGAGGAAGTAGCCACAATTCTGCGTTTCTTCTGATACTGAAAACAGAACTGAGGACTTGCATTGAGACTTTCCCTAGAAACACATTTTGTTTAAAAGCATGGTCAGACCAGACTGAATGTACCCTACAGAATAATTCTTGGACATGTGGCTTATATATTTGCAACTGACAAAAAAAGTCACTGTGACAGATTCTCTTCCTCGAAATAGTTAAGCGTTGTGTATTCTTGAAGCATCGAATGTGTCCCTTTAAATGGATTCTCCCATTTATTTTAAATTTCCTAAAATAAAAAAAGATCCCTGCTATGTATGGACTCCTTTGTCAGTTTCTGCCACTGTACTCCCAGCTGTGGCTACTGAAGAGCTCCCAACAGATTGCTCAGCTTTGCCTAATTCCTGAATCATTAAGATTCAGGCCTGGTGGTATATTAGAAACTAATTCTCTACCAGCAGGAATAAGAAAATTAGTCTGTAGCCCTATGCCAGGTGTCCCTTTTCTCCCAAGGACTGCATCAGCACCAAGCTGAGCTTTCTTTCTCTAATCACCACCCCTCCCCTTCCCTGTGCATTGCCACATTTCCATTCCATTCTTCGGAGCTGCCTGCCCTTCTGAGCCCCTTGTAACAAACCCAAAGCCCAAGCCCAGTTGTGTAGGCCTCTGGTCCCCTTCTCACTCCTGCAGATTTCTGCCTTTAGGGTCTACATCCTAGTCCCAGCACCTTCAGTCACAGTGTCCTGCTTGAATCCTGGTGGCACCTCATGACAGCAGGGCTCAGTACCCTCACCTACTGCTGGGTATCGAGCCAATCCCTCCGTGGACTCCCTTGTTTCCCTTTCTTTAATCAGACCTTTTGGAAAACCCAGCCTAAACCTAGAGGATTCACTGTGTTATTTTGGATCTAGCAGTTTGGTCTTCAGCTCTTTTCCCTTGGCATTCTCACATCTACCCTAGGATACCTCTTCAGAGCACAAATTTCTGTGTTTCTAGACAGCTTCCTCCTCCCCACTCCTCTGCTGCAAGGTACAGCATGGCTCAGGCTTAAGTTATGCAGAGTTTCAAATTCTGGCCATTTTTTATTATTTTTAAAAAATTTTTAAAAATGTTTATTTATTTTTGAGAGAAAGGGGGAGAGAACCCCTAGCAGGTTCCATGCTGTAAGCGTGGAACCTGGCTCACAGCTCTATCTAACGAACCGCGAGATCATGACCTGAGCCAAAGTCAAGAGTCCGATGCTTAACTGACTGAGCCACTCTGTCACCCCCCTGGCCAATTTTTGGAAACAAAATAATAAATAATTGTTTGTGTTATAGTTTCTCATTTCAGTGGGTACTAGGATTCTTTCTGCAGCATTATTATACTTTTAGTGTCTTTGATGGCTGCCTTACCAAGAAAAAAATATCGTATGTCTAATTTTAAACATGTAGTTTAAAAGGTACTGTCAAACTTTAGGTTTGGTATAGGGCTCCATAAAGATGAGAAAAGAGATTGTAGTGCTGTGAGTTCTGCTTACGCAAAAAATTACAGATACTCAGGGTTGGTTGGGTAAGAATGGAAACACAGGTGTGGTACTACTCTTGACTGTTTTTTTGTTTGTTTGTTTTTTGCTTTTGCTTTCACTTTTTTTTTTCTTTTGAGATGTTAAAAAGAAACCCACTGTACAAAGTCAAGATAGATTTTTTAGGTACAGAAATCTCAATTATCAAGACTATGCACACTAAAACACACTCTGTTCCATATATTAGCCTGCAGAGACTTCATCATATATTAGACTGCAGCAAAGAATGTGTTTATATAGCCATCTTGAAAATTGTCAGATGATATATCGCTTGAAGGCTGTCATATAAAGTAAAACATTAAGAAGAATATTTATGGGGTTTTTGTGCTGTCCTAGCATTACAACTCCAATAAATCATTCTGCAGTCTGTACCCCTCTTTCCTTTCTGCCTTTGTAAAAGTTGTGCAGTTGAATGGTTAGTTTGGACTTGGAAAATAACAAGCCTCCTAGAACCCTGAATTGGGGAGCAATGATTAAAATGCCATCCTGTGGGATGTTACTCCCTATCCTGTGTGCACCAAACTGCACATTTCCCCTGTGTCCACTTTGTATGCTCCTTGTATGAAATTAAAACTTGGTTGTTATGGGGCGATGGCTGCATAATATCAAAAATATTCCATTTCTCAAATAGTACTAGAAAGCTGCAAATTAAAAAGATATCAAGTGGTACCAGTCATTTTGACAATGTACTGACACTGAACAGTTAGAGACATTCTAGTAGTTTGGGTTTACAAAGTGCTGTTAAGTAAGTAGAGAGTTTATCGTAGAGCAGCTGTGAAGCTCTCTTGCCCTTTTGGGTGCTTTTGAGGTCTGTGTTGATTCCTATGTCAGGTTCCATGCTGCCCTTGATGAGTGGTAGAAGTCTAAGCCAAAGTCAGCAGCTTTCATTTTGACACATACCACCTTTTAAGGAGAAATAACATAGTGAATAGTATTTTTAGGTGCAATTACTGACATCCCATCCATTTGAACAGCATTGTTGACTTAGCATTCAAAAGTAGCTTTTTTATGTTTTCTGTTTTACCTTAGATATATTGTGAGGTTGCTGCTAGGTACTCATTCAGCCAGAGATGCTAATGTATTCGTATTCACAACTTAGAAGGAAGAAAGAAGGAAATAGAGTTAGATTTTGAGCACCATTAATATTCAATCCAGAGCTTCACAATAGGGACCCCTGGTCAACATGACAGGCAGTTGTGTGGGGCAGCCTCAAATTCCAGAGGGTAGGGTATACCCAGGTCCCCATCTTCATTTGTATTTTGGCTCTGTACATTAAGCCTTACAAAAGAGAAAATGATAAGTATCTCTAGGCTTTCATTTTCTTACTCTTCCGTATATACTTGTTCATTTTTACAGGAATGGGAATGGATATCCATCTCTCATTTGAAAATCTCATATCTTTTCACCAAGGCTGCTAATATAGCAGGTATGAAATGCAAAATGCTACCACAGGACTAAAAGAAAGAAATCAGCACCATATGTAAAAGCTAACTAAATATGACACAAATATTCATTTCTTATATTTTATTCTATTGTTAAAGAATCCATACATAAATAAATAGCATTTTTCTGGAATGTCATGAATGAACATTGAGAAATTTGAGCTACAGATTTGCAACGAAGACATGGTATGACAAATCTATAATTCAGTAATGAGCATGACCTGTGTTACTATGATCCTCCCTGAAACTTGTATATATATTTTTAATTGATGGTTACTATGCTTAGCTTACTTCCTTTATTTATTTTAATATCTATTTTCTTTAACTCCTCAAGGAATTAAAACACATTCCCTAGATTTTCAAATCTTCCCTAATTAAAAATTGTTCCTTTAAAAAAATTAGCATATGTTTCAAGCCAACTTCCTTAGATCAACTTGTAAATTTAGGTAAGTGAATATTAATAACAGTTGTCAACATTTACTTTGAACACCAAATCAGTACAACACAATCTGCATATATAATATAAAACTGTTAATATAATCAGAGATTACATGTATTTAGTAATTTGTGTATTACACATAGCATAGAAATGGAGAGAGTGGGTGTGCTACCTAGGACAGGCCAGATTTATCTCAGGAGTTTTGTTTTAGTGTTTGTTTTCTGAGTTTGTGTTTGTAAAATAAATATCTGATAACAGCTTAAGAACTGCTATCCCCATATTATTATAGAAATAATGACACAAATCATTGTGTCATCTCATTGTCTTCCCAGAGTCTCCTCTTAGTCTGTGAGGTCCAAGGCAAAGACCACGGCTACATAGTCTCTGTACCTAATGCAGTGATTGGCATGTAGTAGACAATAAGGTTTATTGAATTAAGGATGCACACTCCTTGGCTTTGGAGTCATACAGATCTAAGATCAGAAATGGGTTATGCCATATAGGACTCAGGTGACCTTGAGCAAGTTATTCATTGTTCATTGGTTTTAGTATCTGAAAAAAAGAAAAAAAGAAAAAGAAATCTACTTCTTGGGTAATTTTGAACTTTAAGTAAAAGTTATTTACATTAAAAGAACTGGCATGTTTTCAAGGCTCAAAACATACTACTTCTTTCCCTCCTCCCAGCCCTCTATATTGATATGGTAGGAATTGGAATTCAAGTCTAAAACAAGAGAAACTTGCTAATACAATTGACCCTGGAACAACAAAGATTTGGACTGTATGGGTTCACTTAAACACAGATGTTTTTCAATATATGTATTGGGATTTTTTTTGATATTTGTGACAATTTGAAGAAACCTGTAGACAAACTATATAGCCTAAAATATCAAGAAAGAAAGAAAGAAAGAAAGAAAGAAAGAAAGAAAGAAAGAAAGAGAAAGGAAGAAAAAAAAGAAAGAGAAGGGAAGAGAAGAAAACTGAGAAAAATTTAGTGATTATTGTAAGAGTATAATACATAATACATGTAGAAAATGTGTTAATCAACTGTTTATGTTATCAGTAAGGCATCTAGTTAACAGTGTGTGTTGTGTTGGGGGGAGGGGGTTGACATCCCTAACCCCTATGTTGTTCAAGGGTCACCTGTAGTTGCCTCTCCAATCTTTCCAGCAAACAGTCTTTCTTTCCTTTGATATGAAGTTATAAAGAGAATTTGCCTAGAATTAGGAAAACTGAGTAGGCAGAGAAGAGAGAGGAAAGAAGGAAGGAAAAATATCAATTTGGTCTTTGGAAATTTGATGGGTTGTTGGCCATGCTTGCTTTAATGCCAATGATAAGCACCGTGGATGTAAGACATAGCTGTGAAGCAGGTGGTATATGTTTCTGCAGTACTCACTAGTTTGCCTCTTCATGCTTGAATTTTGACAATGGTGGGTGGGAGCTGTTTTGGGTCTACGTATTTGGGCCTCTGAGGAGCTAAAAGCTTTGAAGACTGTTCTTTCTCATTTAAAAATGAAAAAAAGGTGCATGCCTGACTGGCTCAATGGGAAGAGCATATGACTCTTAATCTCATGAGTTCAAGCCCCATGTCGGGTATAGAGGTTACCAAAAAATAAAATGTAAATTCATAATCCAAGGAAAAAGGTAAAATATTTTAAAAATGAAAAATACAAAATGAAAATAGCTTTATTCACTTTTTCTGATCATTAAGGCAATCCATCCATATATTATACAAGTATGGATTTGGTACGAGAGAAAGAAAAGATAAAATAATCTCTTATTAGACCCCTCTCCTCAGACATCCACTTTTAACTTTTGATTTATATAGCTTTTCAATATTTTTCTTTGCTAATATAGAAGAAAACTAAGTCATATACTCTCTCATTTTTAAATAAATATATTATGGAGAGATTTCTAGGTTAACAAGGATAGACCTACATATATAATGGCTACATTATATATTAAAATTATTATGTTTGATCACCTGCTTATTAATGAGCATTTTGGTTATTTCAATTTTTACATTCTTGTAAACAATACTCGTGAACCTTAAAAATACAATGTTGATATTAATATGATTATATATTGTTATATAATTTTGGGTTACATTCCTAGTTGAATTGTTGAGTATAAGAGAGTACAAATTTTGAATTATGATTCATTTTTCCAGACTGTCTGATGTTTGAGCCATTTTTCCTTTCCACCAGGGAATGCTTAAGGGATCCAGGTGCTAACATATATACATGGCAATAATGAACCACTCTTTGGTGTTTGTAAAATGCTTTCATATTCTTTGAATCACTTGGCCCTTCTGACCCTTATGACTATCCTGTGAGGTAGGCAGGGCAGCTACAATATACACTTAAGTAAACTGACGCAAGCTAGTATGTGTGCTTCCTTGATGGTCCAGCAAATACTGATTGAAGTTTGCCTTTCATTACCATCTCTTCATGGAAATAGAATGATAGTTTAGTATATTTATAGTTCAGATCTATTATTTAAAATCTGTGATTTCTGCTAAAAGAAAATAGCAGGTGCCAATTGGCCTTTCATTTGCATATCATTTGCATCTGCTGCATTAGATGTCATTTTTACAGAAATCCTCTTGGTTCTTATCAGAAAAAAAAATTTGAGGGGTAAAAGTAACACTCAAAATTTACGGACTCATGCTGTTGATATTCTTAATTACTGAGAAAAAAAGGGGCTAGACCTTCCTGGTTAAATTTATTCCTCGTATGTTATTCTTTTTGGTCCAACTATAAACGGGATTGCTTTCTTAATTTCTCTTCCTGCTACATAGAAATGCAACAGGTTTGGGTGTATTAATTTTTTCTCCTGCAACTTTACTGAATTCATTCATTCTAAAATAAATCACAGAGATGAAAATACAGCATAGGGAGTATAGTAAAAAATTATGTAATAATGTTGTATGGTGACAGATGGTAATATACTTATCTTGGTGAATATTGTGTAATGTATAGAATTGTAAAATCACTATGCTGTGCAACTGAAACTAATATAACACCGTATGTCAACTATTCTTAAATAATAAAGAAAAAAAAAAAGAGGACCTGAACCATGCAATACCACTTTGCCTCTGCAGGCTACTTTCCCCATGGATTTTCTTACTAATGATGCCACTAGCTCAAAAGTGCGTATAAGACTTGATTTCTCTGTAAATACCCTGGTCTTAGCCTGTATAAATAACTCTTCACCTAATATCCCTACCATAGCTGAGACAAGTCCAGTATATTCAGGCAATATACTAGTAAAGGAAAGTCAACAGAGGATAAAAGTCTTCTTCTTGTGCTTTTATAGACATTTGAGAATCTAATGTAAATCATAGATTTTCTTACTGATTACACTACAGATAAATACTCATGCAACACATCTGTATATAATTAATAAAACTCATGGATTCTTTAGTGTCCATAAATGGGCCACAAAGAATAATCTAAGAATCTTTTTTGGATATCATCTGATTTGAAAAACCATATCTTACTTTCTTGGGTTACTGATGATTTCTTCATAAAAGTTTGTTATTTCTTGAGTGTTTCATAGTAGCCAGCACCTAACACTATATTGCTTTGTACCAGACTATCTAAAGTATAGATCAAGAGAGGCCAACACGTATTATGAACTAAATTGAAGCCTCCTCTCCAACAGTTGACAGTTTCTTCCCTGGCCTCACCTGTCATACAGTGCCCTTGGTTCTACACAGACTTCAGAGGATAGCCATGTTTCTATATAATATGACCATCATAACACAAGTACAACAAAAAGAGATAAATCCATACAGAGCTTAGGTGAAGAAGACCTTCTGTCCCTACTCTGGTTTTCTGTTTTCTTCAACCTCTTTCTAATGTTTGCTGTTGTTTCCTTTTTATTTGCTGAAAGAATTTAAAGTTCCATGTTATTGTGTTCTAAGGGATTCTATGACTTGAAAAACTCTTCCTCTCTGTATCTTAAACAGTTGCTAGGAGACACCAGCTAAACAAGCTATAAATCAATAAGCCTGTGGTCTTATGTTTTCTGGAAGTAGAGGGATAGTGTGTCCCTTTGTAGGAGAGGATATACTAGAGATTGCTGAGCAAACTACTCAGAGACAAGATCTCCTAGTTCTTAGCAGAGATTGAGAGAACAGAATAACAAAGATGATTTTCTGAAGAAGGAACTTCTGAAATGAAATAGAAAACTGGTATTTGAGGCACAACTTAAGATGAGAGTTGTTATTAAAAGAAAGAAATTGCTTTCTCTAAAGCCATGTAAAATTTCACAAGGGGATGAGTGAGGTTTTCAGTTTAGAGCATCTTACCAAGTTACTTTGCAGCCCAGATTGTAGCACTGTGAACAAAGGAGTGTCTCTGTCTCATTTGGAAATTTAACAAAACAGTTTTCTCCATTTTCTCTATGGTTAAGTCCAGTGAGTTTGCTCATCTTCCCCACCCCCACTCAAAAAATAAACCATGTCTACTGGGGCATGTAGCATAGGCTCCCTTTTTAGTCCTTCATAGTTTCTAGGGCTAAGCTATAATAGGGTTTTGCTTTATTGTGTGATTTGGGTAGGAATAAAAAGATAATACTGATCCTCATTTTTTTTTTATTCACTCATCCTGTCTATGACTGAGTTTACTCAATAATGGATTTATTTCCCTGCCTATTAAAAGACTGTGACAGGGGTGCCTGGCTAGCTCAGTCAATTAAGCATCCTACTTCAACTCAGGTCATGGTCTCCCGGTTCGTAGGTTCAAACCCTGTGTCAGGCTCTGTGCTGACAGCTCTGAGCCTGGTGTCTGCTTTGGATTCTGTGTCTCCCTCTCTTTCTGCCCCTCCCCTGCTTGTGTGCCTGCTCTCTCTTAAAAAAAAAAAAAAGATTGTGCCATATTAAGCACACGCTGTTTGGAAGGAAGGAAGGAAGGGAGGGAGGGAGGAAGGAAGGAAGGAAGGAAGGAAGGAAGGAAGGAAGACCTACTAAAAGACAATACTGCAGTTTTATCAGCAAATACCTTAGGGAAATTAATTGCTATAGTTGAGCAGGATCCTCAGCAAGATGAATGTTTGGATGAGGGTTGAGACCCTGAGAGGGGAAATAGGTTACTTACTTCAGCAGTTTCACCAGAGGTCAATCAGGCCAGACCTCTAAGGATCATAGGAACTCAGAGAGGCCAAAAAGGAAATTAAAATATCCAACTTGTGAGGCCAATTTAGGCTGTTCACTTATTCCAGTACAGAATTAGTGCTCTGTAGCTCTGGTCCCGACAGGCACATTTCACCTCAGTGACCCCCTAGTTACTAACGTTTTAAAAACTCTATGCTTTTTCACTAGTTTAAGCTCTTGAATAGCATCTTTTCCAAAACCACACTGTAGAAAACCCCATCACCATACAAATAGTAATGACCATAGCATTTGTCACAATCATCTTGATACAAAGATGATTTGTCTTTTCTAAAGTTTTAGTGTCAGTTCATAAAAGCCTGCCTGGGCTTGCTGATTCCCATTTACCTCAGCTCCAGGACTTACTTAACCCTCAGCAACAGGAAATCTCCATATTGCTCCCCAGAGTTAGGTAGCAGAGTTTAGTGTTAAATGTTGCAGACTTGGAAGAGAGCTGGATTCTAACTGTGATGATGCACTAATATTTTAACTTTGGCAGGTCACTTCCCTGGTCTGGGACTAAGTTACTCCATTTGTACAAGGAAGATGCATTCATTCTTATTAAGAACCTACTGTGTGCTGGGCATGTAGATAACCCTTAACCCTTAACATTAACATGTGTGAGTATAGATAACCCTTAACGTCCTTTTGGATCTATAATCCTCAGGCTTTGTCTTTTAGCCCATAGCAGGTCTCATCACTGAGTCCAATTTGCTGTTGCTGATCATGATATGGTCTTTATTTCCGGTTAAAATATTCTTTATTTCCAAGTGAGTATTTGAGGTTCTATATCCAACCTTCTCAAAGGCTGGATGTTCTCTGTTTAATCTCCAGTCCCCCTATGATCATTACCACCATACTCCTACCTTCTAGCCCTTGCTTATTAGCTACTGTTGGAAACTCTTATCTTGTTGTCCTTTTTCTGTTTAAAAAGATACTTTGGCGTCTGGCCCAGAGTTCTTGAGATTTGCACATTTTTTCTTCCCTTCAGGTTGGTCATAGTGCTGATCCCTGAATTACCATTCTCCCAGTAATTCACCCAGCCTTCCTGTCATGCCACAGATAGGCTCCAGTGGTCTTACTTGGTACTGGATTTCCCTCAACAGAATGATTCTGCTACTTTCTAATTCCGGTTCTGACAGCACTCTGATTAAATATACCAACCAAAAGATGGAAAATGCTTATGGCAAACCTTCAGGCAATAGAGCATACTTAGGTCAGTTTATTATTGCTGCTTATCTATATAGAAATGCCAAACAACAAGCACTCCCCATTCTAGCTGGTAACAAGCCAAAAGAGAAGTGCCAGACTTCTGTTGTCTCATCATCCCGTTTTCTCTATTTTTCTTTATTTTTGATTCTGTGTCAAATATCTGTCTGTGCATCGCCTTCTTGCCTCCTAAGTACTGACTCTCTTTGGAGCTTTGGTTTTAGAAACATGCACATATATATATGCAATTAAATGCAGGCTTTGACTTTTCGCCTGGGAAACTGGAAGGATAAGGTGAGCTAAGCTTTTAATTACAAGTACCCATTCTGGGAGGCAGGGAGTTTGAGCTTCCGACAGCTACCGCTGCTTTGCCTAATCCCATCTTTCAGGGAAGAAAAAAGAAAAAGCCTACATGTGTCTATCTACAAAAATGTTGACTTAATATATTTGACATTTTTTAAAATATATTTGCTAAAGTAAACTCTTCTTGAAAACCAAGGAAAAAATACTACTGTTGTTGTTAAGGTGAAGGCTTAATGTACTTGATTCCTTGATTTATCTTTGATTACCACATTGTTCTATATCTGTTTTGCTTAAGATTGTCTCATGATATACAGACATGCTAGTATTCTGCACTTTTATAACTGCTTTCATCCAGAATCCCAAATCTCTTTACAAATACTAATTACTGTGATCTAATGTCACTGGAAATTGTTAAATATGCTCCAAAGAGGTTAAACACTTTAAATCCCGATTTACAAATTAAAAACTAGAATGTGGAAAAGCTAAGCTACATTGGGGGATTTAAATAGGGTTTTGGTTGAAACAACTGGAAATGACAGCTGTCAACCCAATCCCCTAGTCCTTGAACTCATTTGATATCCTACACTTCTTGAATTATTATACATGTAGGAAGACAGGTTGCCATTGTGAATTCAGACACTGAAGATCTTTTTTTCCTCCAAATAATATATAACACCTAAAAATATCATTGTAGAGTTGTGGCATCCTCCCAGGTCATGCTTTAAGATATTTCTTTCTTACAGAAGTCATTTTTGTTTTAAATCATGGACTGTTGATTACTGATCACTGATTGTGAAATTATTCCTTACTTCTTTAGCAATTTCGAGACATCTACAAATTGGATTACATTTTGTAAGCTTAAAATAATATAGATGTGCATGCACACAAACATGTAAGTATAGGTATGTGTATATATATGGGCACATATATGTATATTTATATATAATATGTATTCATGTATATCATATAAATAAATATATATACACAGAAAATAAGACAAACTTAAGATCTTGATGTAAGGAACAAGTAAATGAAAATTTCTTATGTGTGATACAACCATGTGTCAATATATTTCTATTACTGCCTTCTTATTTCTAAAAGCTTGTCTGTATTTAGAGTTTTGGTAAAGCTGGAAGAAATAACATCTATACTCACCATCTCATAGTCTAACTTCATCTCAGCATTACCTTATTAGATTTTACCCTCAAAGATTATTTAGCAAGAGGTGCTTCAGAGCCCAAACTGTAAGTAGATATACATAGACTAGAAAGTATGTCTAAAGAATGAGACTGATCTTAGAGTAGGTAAGAGGTGATAAGAATTTTTTTTAAGATTTTAATAGGCATGAAGTAAATAGATATGCTATTAGGAGATGTCCGAGTAGATATTTGGAAAGTGAGAGTACGAACCTGAGATATGTTTGATTGTATATAGATAGGGAAATTAAAGACTACCATTGGGGGCTCCTGAGTGTCTCAGTTAGTTAAGCTTTAGACTCTTGATTTTGGCTCGAGTCATGATCTAATGGTTCGTGAATTCAAACCCCACATTGGGCTCTGCGCTGACAGTTCAGAGCCTGCTTGGGATTCTCTCTCTCCCCCTCTCTCTCTGCCCCTCTCAAGCTCACACACTTTCTCTCCCCAAATAAATAAATAAACTTAAAAAAAAGATCTTAACAAAAGAATAAAAGACTACAATTGGCACAAATATTTGGTGGGATTGCAAAGAAACCTTGCCAATGCAACATGCAAGTGGTACCTCGTTTCCTCCCGAGCCATATCCTAGACCATTAGATCTTTTGTTTCTGAATCCAAGGGACATGTTTTCCTACCTGGATGTGAATCAAACATTATTTTTAGATGGAAGTGGGTGACATTAAGCAGAAGAGATATTGGTTGGCAAATTGTAAGAGGCCAACAGAACATTTTATTTAGCTGCCAGAATACTCTTCATGCTTGTCAGATAATTGGAACAATTTATTTCCTATTCATACACATCTATTTATTAGATTTCTTTTCTTAATTTTTAAGTCTTCCCAAGTATCCTTCCAGCATAAAATGTTACTATTACCTGGTATCTCTCTACCAGTAATAATATCCCTCAGAATTTACTTTTGGTTAAACAATGATCTCAGTTTTTATGATCTCAAATTCCATATGTGGAATGCTATTCTCTAAGTTGAACTGATTCCTGCCCTCATCTAATGCTAGAAAAATCCTAAAAGGTTTGCTTCCATTCTTACACTAAGTTTTGTCACATGATTACTGACATGAATATCCCCAAACCTGGAATGTGTGGACTCCAGTGTTGAGGCTTTCTGGATTTTGTCTGATAATTGGATGATTTGGTCATAGGTTATATGTGAGAATTAACATGAGTTGGGGTTATGTATGGCTTATGTCTATTTTATTTATATACACATCTCTCTATATTTATCTTTCTTATAGGAGTTAATAGAAGTAAAGTACATAAGAGTCCCTGGCTTGTGGTAACTATTCTGTAACTGTCATTGTCACTGCTGGTGCTGTTACTTTTGTTTCACTTGTCGTTGTGTTGTAGTTGTTATGTGACATAAAAACCTTCACAGAGAGGTATGAACCACAATTAGAAGACCACCTGTATGATTAGAACTCAGACTGGTGTGTCACATACCAACAGACATCCTAACTAACTCTTACCTGGACTGCAGTGCTTCTTCTCACTTCAAAAACACTGACATCTTCCACTCTAGAAGGTTCCTTCATGATTGGCAGCTCTATTTCTCTGTCTGTCTCCTGGGAAGGAGCTGTGGGCCATTCAGAATGTGAGCCAGTATGTATGACTCTCTAGTGATCTTTGAATAAGAACTCTCCATGGAGGGTGCATTTTTAGTCTGGCCAGTTATTCGCAGGATTTGGAGAGTCCAGGTTACCAATGACTCTCACCTGGAACTTTTCCTTTGGCTTAATGAAGCCTAGAGGACTCCCACAAGCTGGCCCTGGAGATTCTGGAACTGTCTCATAGCTTCAGGTCCACATGAAAGTGGGCCCGTATCTCAAGTTAACTGCTGTTCTGATTGATGCCTAGAGAAACTGAAATTATATCTGGTCTGAAGCTAAGCTTTGTACCAGAATGAACTCTGAGTCATATTCCATAAGCCCAGGGTTGTTATCTATTATCACACATGGGAATAAGTTTTCCATCTTGTCACTGCCTTTGCAGCATTTTCTCTAATTTTTCTCATGACTGCAGTTCATCTCTCCAGTCTCCAGACTAGCTGCAGACCAGCTACCGTCATCATCTGTCCTAAGAGTGTATATTGTTAACAGTTAGATTACATCTGCCAGAGTCCTTAGCTCTCCACAAATTAATTGTGTTTCATGGCTATTTAGATCATGGACTTTGGAATCATTCCAACTAGGCTTCATATGCCTTCTGTAATTTGCTGGTTGGTTGACATTGGGCAGATTATTTAACCTCTCTGAGTCTTCCTTCCACTGCTTGTAACATGGTGATATTAAGAACTACAATTTAAGGAGTTTCTGTGAGCACTGAAAACAATGGTTTATGTAAAGTGCTTGGCACTAGCTAGCAATTGTTTGATTATATGAGATGAATATGCAACATATTTAATCTAATATTTTGGCATGGATGGGCACTCAGTATATCTGAGCTATCACTAAATATGTGCTTTTTAGGCCTTTTTAGTCCCTTCTTCAACCTGTCTCTCCATCTTCTAGGCTCTTTGGGATAGAGAAATAGAGTACGGTAACATCTCTGCCTTCTAGCTGTTAGGGGTAGGAAGGTGTCAGGGGTAGAAAGAAGAGAAGTATAAACAAATTACTATGGGAATTCTTAAGAAGGAGAAACTGATTCTGACTAAGGAGGGACATGTCCTAAAAGTTTGACACTGCACGTAACGTTTGAGCTGACTCTTAAATGACTAAATCTGAGTGCTTAATGATATAGAATAAAGGAAAGAGAGAAAGACAAAATGTGATCTCAGTCAAATATAATTGACGTGCCATAAATTGTCAGGTAGTAAGAGTGAGGTCAGCAAAGCAGCGACTGTGTACTGAGACTATGTATATAAGGAAAGCATTTGTTCAGAACATTTTGGTTAAATATTCATTTACTATTCCTCTCTTGACTCTGGAAGACACTGCAAAGTGAGCAAGCAGAAAGCTAGCAGTTAAATTCATATTTTTGTTTTTGTTTTAAGGCATTTGTAAAATCTGTAATGAAATGGATTTTTCTCTCGAGGCACATTTTTCTGATCCAAAGATAAGGTGGTTTGCAGTCTTATTTTCAAGTCACCACATCCCAGTTCCCCACCACACAAATAAATCTATCCACATTCAATCCATTTGTTGAATCATAAATAAAAATAACAATGAAAGCATTAATATTCTTCTTTCCAAATATTAAAGATGACTAACCAAAAGACGTTTTGGTTTTTTAAAGACAGAAATAAGAAAAAAATCCCTTCTTGACAATACAGTTGCTTGTGCTTACACACATACCATTTCAAACAGCATTAGAACAGCCACAGCAGTTGGTGTGAGAGAGGGGAGATTAGCAGGACTCCATTCCAGGAAAAGCATTATGGTGATCACTTATCACTTGTCATTACATATAAATCCTATTGGTCTTTTTGCCTCAGTTTCAGCTTGGACTTAACTTACACTTGAGAAATCACTCTTTATATTTTCCTCTTTCTAGAATTTACTTTATCCATCTGACTGGCTGCCAATTTACCCAGACTATCCTATCACCCACCTTCAGCCTCTCCTTCATTCTCTTCCCTAAAGCCAAATAAATAATATTTTTGCACCTGTATGTAAAATGTCAACAGCACATGATAGTATTATGTTGAACTGGATACCTTATATGATGCAAAGCATAAACAGGGTACTTAGGACAGCCTGCACTAAACAAAATATCATTGGATCACTACTAAAAATGTTTGTGTTGATAGAATATTTAGAAATTCTATAATCATCATGGCAAAATCCATTCTCTCCAACATTTGTATTTGGATTTTGGAATAAAACTCTAATCAAGTATTATCTTAGGAGACAGATGTTGTCCCTTTCCTTTTCCAATATTTCCTTGCTCCTATGTATATCTTTTAGAATATATATATTCTTGCCACACTCTAAAAATTGATTCATTTTTTGGCTATCATGTACAAGTTCTTCTCCCTATGTATGAATACTCCACCCCAAGCACACATCTTATTCCTTAACGGAACTTTAGCCTTTTACTTTAGTAAAGGAGCTCTAGAAGAAAAATCTCCATATTCAGCATCAAACTCAGCATTGGACATATAATGAGACCTCATTGTTGATTAAATGAATAAATGAATGAGTGAAAATGAAAATTAATAGCAAGGGATGCTGAGATCTATGGAAAATGGAATTATAATAGATTCTCCAGTCTTGTTATATCCTTTACGTATACTATATAACGATAACTTTTTCTGGAGGGTAAGTATGTGTCTTGAAAATACTTCTAAGTTGGGGTGCCTGCATCACTCAGTTGCTTGGGCATCCAACTTCGGCTCAGGTCATGATCTCACGGTTTGTGAGTTTGAGTCCCTTGTCAAGACTCTATGCTGACAGCTCAGAGCCTAGAGCGTGCTTCAGATTCTGTGTCTCCCTCTCTCTCTGCCCCTCCCCCCCTCATGCGCGCTCTCTCTCTCTCTCTCTCTCTCTCTCTCTCAAGAAGAAATAAATGTTAAAAAAATTAAAAAAAGAAAATACTTCTAAGTTATTTTCGTTAATGCATTAGTAAGTTTGCTAGTACAGACTTAGGAAGAAACCCACAATTTCACCACAAAATGAATAAACTAATGACCATTGAATTTACTTTACAAATGATTATAGAATACAGCTTTATAGTTGAAGCACAACTACCACTGCATATCTATATCTATATCTATATCTATATCTATATCTATATCTATATAATATATGTATCCCTTTGAGATGCGTCCTCATCTCTCTATGTACCCTCTCTGAGAAAGACTGTATTGGTTCATAAAGTTCTGCAACAGAAAGTTTCCTGTACTAGTTTGCCACAGACCGCTGCAATTCCACCTTTCAGTTAAGGAATTATCCCCTGATCAAAATATTAAGAGGAGCAGCAGTAGCTCCTATGATCAGATCTTAACAGCTTAGCATGGATCTATTCAGAATAACCTGGGATTTCCTTCCAACTAGAGGAGACAGGACACACTTTAGTGGGTAGACATATGAAAAACAGGTACTAGTTATGTATTTAAGTAAAATGGACCAGAGTATCAGACTTGAAGGCAGGCATAGATGTTGAAATGCATACTCCGAGTTGGTTAGGACAGGAGATGGTGGGTTTGGTGGGCTAAAAGTTTAGAAGGCATGGAATGTTATTCCGAAAAGTAAGAGGGAGCCATGAAGATACGCATTTTGCCAGGGGCTAAACATAAACACTTCAGTCAGGTGAATTATACTTGTATTGTACATATTAATAAGATAAATATGTTCTCACCTGCAAATGATAGCTTGTTGAAAATGAATAATATCTTCTTCTAGGCAGTAATTTCTACTGATTTACTATTAAGACAGCATTTCTGAGCAAGCATGATTTGTATCCTACATGACAGATAATCTTCCCTTTCTGTCTCTAAGAGTATACATAGCACTCTTTACAAAGGTAGAATCCAATAGAGCAGGACTTCTGAAACTTTTGAGATCTTTGCTAATATTTAATGGTTCCTTAATTGGAATAAACATGCTACTCTTTTCCATTTCGGGTGATTTTTCTTAATATTTTCTACCCACCTAAAATAACGAAGCCTTTTAAACCATGTTAAGTAAGAATGATTTTACTTTATTGTGGAACTTTTGTCATAACCTAGATATCAAATTACAGGAATTTTTTGAGCACCTAGTGTATACCTGGGCATTGGCTAAACCATAACACTTGGTGGTTTTCCCAGCTTTAAGTAGGCAAAAAGCGAAGCCAAAGAAGTCTATTTATTTTGTAATAAATATAGGTTGACTCTAGAGGAGAAGAGCTTTATTAAGCAATTAATCATTAGAGTACCAATGATGGTCCTTGGTAATGGTGTGATGATTCTCTTGCATGGCTCACTTCCGCTTTTATGGTCCTGCAATTACATTCTACTTTTACCCTAAGAGTTTCCTTATATTTTTCAGTATCCTGAATGCATACAATGCTTTTAACACAATCAGGCCATTATCACTCAGATTTTTCATGACTAGTCCTGTCTCCTTAACCCACCTGCCACCCTCCACTCAGTATTATTTTGTTTCCCCCATGCCCAAACACATATTTTTATTTCCTTTTATTTATTTAGATCTTTCCTGGCTAATGTCCCCAGGGTTCTATCATTTCATTAATGACATCTAACCTCAAGACTAAGAAGTCTATAAGGTTAGGAGTTCCTATTTTAAATCTTTTGTCATCCCTGTGTCTTTTGGATGGGGCTGTGCTTTTTTCCTCCCATTTATTTTAAATTAAATTCTTCAGGCATGAATTTTACAAGAATTCCTCTGCTTCCTAAATCCTTAAATCTACTTTCTTTCCCAAATCCGTAAGCCAAGTGTTAGTTGACAGTTCATTGATTCTTGCTTGAGAGTAGAGAAAAGGAAAAGCTACCCACAAGATAACTTTCTGTTCTACTTTCTTACTTTGTGTAAAAAGATATATCCTGTGTCAGATTTTTTTTTTCTAAGAGTACTACTGTTCCTAAGGATAAAGGCTTGGAAAGAGTGTGAATTTCTTAGAAGAATTCTGCCACATGAGAAGATGCCATCCAGGACATTGTTGATGTGCTTATAATGTATGTGCTAGAACTTTGCATCACAGTTCTCAATGAAAATAACCTGGCATTAAAGATCAGTCTTTGACACTAGCTAAAGTAGATTATTAAAATATAATATAATAATAATAAAATATAAAAATGTAAGTTTCCCATCTTGTTTTCTACACCCTCAGTGTTCTGTATGTGTGTGTGTGTGTGTGTGTATTTAAAATGTACCTAAGTGTTTGTGACGTATCAATTATTTTTCTTGAAATATGACAATATGGCATATGCATATGGTATGATTTTATGAATTTCAAACTTAGAGGTGCAGATCAGTACATTATGACCTAGATTGCATGATGAAACGGGGAGTGAAAAGGCTCAGACATTCAGTTCCTATAATGCACAATAATTTCCAGTAAAAATTCTGACTTAGAAGGTAGTAGATAGAGACCTTTCTTCTACATACTTTGGACTTTAGAATTAAGGACAGCCACAGATAGAACTTACATTAGTACCACACTTGGCAAGTCACCCATCCCAGTCCTCTCTTTGGTAAGCTTCCTTCTAATTTTAAGCTGTTCAAAATTGTGTGTTTCAGCGACTACTTCTTGTCTCCTACTATATTTACAGAGTTTCTAATTCAATCCTTACAACTTCTAGGCTAACATTTATTTTTGGTTGTTGAATAAACTAGAAGGATATGAAATAATTGCTTTTGTTTAGATGCTTTCATAGCATTTCTATGAAATGTCATAATATCCTTTACCTACTTTCTCAGATTCCAGATTCATGTCTTCATCTTGGATATCTATCATCTATCTAAGGGCCCTTTCCTTTATTTTAATTTCTATATTTGTTTTGCCCATTTATTTTGCTCATTATGAAGTAGAACTGAGGTGGGGCACCTGGGTGGCTCAGTCAGTTGAGCGTCCGACTTCAGTTCAGGTCATGATCTGCTGGTCGGTAGGTTCGAGCCCTGCATCAGGCTCTGTGCTGACAGCTCAGAGCCTGGAACTTGCTTTGGATTCTGTGCCTCCCTATCTCTCTTCCCCATCCCCGCTCATGCTCGCTCTCTCTCTCTCTCTCTCTCTCTCTCTCTCTCTTCTCTCTCTCTCTCTCTCAAAAATAAATAAACATTAAGAAAAAATTTTTTGAAGTGGAACTGAGATGACAGGAGCACACTTCTTGCTAAGTTCTCAAAGAAAAAAGATGGATTAGCTACACTCCAACAGTCAGAATTTAATTTAGAAAATTAAAATAATACATAATTATTTACAAAGGAAAGCTCTAAATAGACTTCCGTGTACTTTCTATTAAGATCCAAAGTGTTTTATTTCACTAAAATTGGCATTATCATACTTTTATTTTATGAACATAAATACAACTTGGATGGATTAAAAAAAAACACCTTTTCTCATAGCCCCACATGCTTCACAGCTTCCTATTTCATTCAGACACGATTAACAGGTCTCTTACAACACTGAATACCATCACATGCAGTACTATGATGAGGCAGTGTGTCTTTACAACCAGAATACTTGCAGATGTGAATGAGGTTAAGCACATATTCAAACGTGTAGACTTTGACTACTTCCTGACTCACAAACTTTTCAAAACTTTAGGTGCCCTATTATTATTTTCACCTTTACATAGTTGCATATATTTTCATTCATCCCTTCTGTTCCTTGGCCATGCATTCTATTTTTTTTTCATATTTTATGACTTATTTAAGGTTTAAAAGAAATTAGCTATGTTGAAGTAATAGTTACTCAGCAAATATATTTCAAGAGTTTATTATATAATGCACAGTTCTAGATATATGAAGATGAAGAAGTATACATAAAAAGTCCCAGCTCTAATGAACACTTCCTCTATCTACTTAGGAGAGATAATTGGTAAAAACGAAATAAGTAAATTTTATAAGTAGGACAGTGTTAACTGCTGCAGAGAAAAAATAAAGCAGTTAAGATGAAAGGGGATTCTGTTAATGGTGGTAGTATATAGGGGTGTGTGTGTGTGTGTGTGTGTGTGTGTGTGTGTGTGTGTGTGTGAAGTTATTTCTATATATTTACTAGGGTTGGCAGGAAAGGTTTTATGATAAGATGTCATTTGGGCAGACATCTGGAAGCAGTGGAAGAAACTGTGAGCTCTGGAGAAGGGTTTTTCACAAGAAGGGAACAGCAGGTATGAAGGCCCTTAGGCTGGCTCTGCTTGGTATGTTCAAGGAACAGCAAGGAGGCCAGAGCGGCTGGAACTGAAGGAAGGAAGGGAGTATGGTAAGAGATGAGGGCTGAAAGTAACAGGGTGGGTCTGAGGGAAGGAAAATTATGTTCAGACCTGTAAGGCTTTTGTAAAAATGTTGACTGACTTATAGGACTGCATACTCTCCCGTGTTTTTAATTATTTTTATTTTCTTTCCTTTAACTTAACGAAACAAAATTTATCACAATAAAATGCACTGGTGTTAAATTTTCAGCTCCAAGAATCTTGACAATTATTTATTTGTATATATCCACATAACCACTGCTCAGAATAAAATAGAGAACATTCTTATCACACAAGAAAGTACCCTCATTCCATTTCCATTCAATTCTTCTCTTTTCCTGTTCTTAAAGCTACATTAATGGAATCATTTAGTATGTCCTCTTTTTCTGTCTGGCATCTCTTGCTCAACTCAATGTCTATGAGAGACATCTTTGTTGTTACATAAATTAATAGTCTATTTCTTTTTATTGCTGCACAGCATTCTAATGTTTATTTGTTTATATTTTGTATGTATCCCTTTTCCTGTTGATGGATATTTGGGCTGTTTCCAGTTTTCACTTCTTATTAGTAAGGTTGCTATAATGTATTTTTGAGACCATATGTTTTTATTTGTTTGGAGTATATACCTAGCTGGGGAGCTGGGCCAAGGGTAGACACATATTCAACTTTATAGTAAACTTCCAAATAGTTCTCCAAAGTGGTTATCATTTTATACTCCCACCAGCATTGTTTTAGGATTGTGGTTGTTCTCCATTGATATTAGTAATATTTTTTTCAAATTGTATTCATACATGTGGGTGTGAAATGGTCTTTGTTGTTTTTTTTTTTTTTTAATTTTTTTTTTGTCAATGTTTATTTAGTTTGGGGACAGAGAGAGACAGAGCATGGAGGGGTAGAGAGAGAGGGAGACACAGAATCGGAAACAGGCTCCAGGCTCCGAGCCATCAGCCCAGAGCCTGACGCGGGGCTCGAACTCACGGACCGCGAGATCGTGACCTGGCTGAAGTCGGACGCTTAACCGACTGCGCCACCCAGGCGCCCCTGGTCTTTGTTGTTTTAATTTGCATTTTTCTGTTAGTTAATGATGAACATCAATGCCAACTTACTGGCCATTTCTATATTTTCTTTGTGACATGCTAGTTCATGGGCTTTGTCTATTTTATAAATGAGTCTCTTGTCTTTGTATTGTTGATTTGTGGAAGTTCTGCATATAACCTCACAAAAGTGCTGTTTTTAGATATATGCATTCTAAATATTTTTACCAGGGTGCAGTTTGCCTATTTCATTGTCTTAATGGGATCTTTTGATGAGCGTAAATTTTTACTTTTGATGAAATCCATTAATGTTTTTTTTTCTTTTCAGATCAATACTTTGTATGTCTTGTTTAACATGTTTTCACAAGTTCTCAGTGGTATTTTATACTTTCACCTAAAAGTTTTATAATATTAGCTTTTGCATTTAGGTTTGTGATGTATTTCAAATACATTTTTGTATGTAAAGTGCAGTACGGATTGAGGAGGGATTTTGTTCTTGTTTTTATTTTTCATAGAGGTCCACGTGGAAAGACTTTCCGCATTTTGTTAGCTCACTGGGTTGTTTCAACATCAATTGATCATATATGCATTACATTTTAAAAAGATCACTGGTTCCTGTGTTGACAGTATGGGAGATTCAGGAAGGGAAGAAACAAAGTTAACTCTTAAAAGACTATTGAAATAATCCAAGTGATAGGCTTGGACAACAATAGCAGTAGGTCTAATTTTGGACATGTTTTGAAGGCAATACAAGACAATTTGTTAACAGATTTGATGTAGTTTGTGAGAGGAGATGGCTGCACGTTTTTGAACTTGGAAAAATAAACAATAAAAATATAGAGACATAAAGTTGCTGTGTAGTAATATGAGATAGACTGTACATTGGCAAAATCTGGAAATACACATATACCTGTCTTGATTTCAAGTGGAGATGTTCATAGATGTAAATAGTAGTTACTATAACTTTTTTTTCATTATAACTGTTTTAAACCATTTGTGATTTGATCATTAGGCACATTTTTTTTCTTTTTTACATTTCCTTAGGAATCTTTATGGTAATCTAGATTCTTATATCCAACTGCCTACTAGGTATTTTTATCTGGAATGCACTCAAGTAGCTCAAGAACCCTATGTTTAAAGGTAGACTTAACAAGTAACCTCACCTTTGCTCTCTATAACTTTTTTTTTTAATGGCTGGATGATGTTTAAGTCAAGCAAAAACTGGAATGATTTCAGATGCTTTCCTCTACCTTATTTTTATATCCAAGTCTTATCTTTATATCTAAGCCCTAGAAACATATATTAAAAATATATGCAAAAAATGTAACCTTTGTTTATATCTCCTTTATAGGTCTTATCTAAGAATTTTTGAGACCACATTCATAAAAATACCCAATAATTTCTACCCCCTTGGTTTTACTCACTAAGAAAGTCTGGCTTTGCTGAAGAGTAGTAAATATAACACATAATTGGTGGCCTGATTTAGAATCAGGCCTTGGTTAGAATTATTGTTCTACCTCTTCCTAGCTATATGACCCTCAGGAAAATTAGGAACTGTCTTTGTAAAGTGAAGATAATGTTGACAATGATCTCATAGATTAAGTTAGGAGCTATGGTTCCCATTCTAGGGCAGCATTCCTCCCAGGGGCATTAGGCAATGTTGGACCCATATTTAATTGTACAGTTGCAGGAATGAAGAGAAGGGACTACTACTGGCATCAGTGAGTGTAGAGACCAAAGTTACTGCTGAATATTTTATAATATGCAAAGAATTGATTTTGTTTACCAGTATGTTCCCAGTGCCTGGGCTAGTGCTAATACGTAGTAGATGGTCAATAGAAAAGTTGATTGATTTTCATATATTTGAATATTCATGTGTCCGTTTCTCCACTATATTGTACTCTCACTGAGGGCAAACCAACTAACTTTCCATCAGTGAGGCAACAGCATGAAGCACAGTGCCTGACTTATGGTA
This sequence comes from Prionailurus viverrinus, assembly GCF_022837055.1. NCBI lineage: Eukaryota > Metazoa > Chordata > Mammalia > Carnivora > Felidae > Prionailurus > Prionailurus viverrinus. The sequence continues at coordinate 96,733,722 of NC_062569.1, forward strand.
GATGGATCATAATATTATTTTTCAGAAAATGAAAAACTATTCAGATTCTCTGCAATTTTAAAGATGATGAAATGTGAAGTTAAAACATACTCTCTTTTGTCTTCCAAAATCTTCTAATCCAACTTTTTTCCGCATTATTAAGCCAAACAAACAGCCCACAGGAGTAATTTGTGTGTAGTATAATTAGTCCAAGACTGAAAGATTTTGTTTTAAGGCAGAAAAGAAAAAATAATTTTAATTCTCTATAAAATAATTACTTTTCAGTCTAATTGTTCACATCTAAGCAATTGAAGGTGTTATTTTAAGTTTCAGACTAGAAGCTGTCTTTTTCTCAGTGATCTATTGCATGCCAAGAATTCATTATTTAGCAGTAAAGATAGACATAAACAAATAACCATAATACAATGAGAAAGATAAGAGACTGTGTCATTGGGTTCTTATTGCGTATAATAGTGCCTGGTTTAGAGCTGGTACTGGCTAGATGAAATTGAAAGCATCTGGTATAAGTGTGACAGTAATGGAGTTCGGTAAATGCCCACTTTCACTTTCCTCCTAATCGGTGAGAGCTCTCTTTGTATAAGCTTTTTGTGTATATATTCTTAGCATGTCTAGTAGGTCTTTCCTAAAGTACTTGGCTATGTTTACTGAGGGACTAATGTATCACCATGTCTTTTTTTGTTGTTTGGTTGTTGTTGTTTTTTTTAAATGTTTTTATTATTTATTTTTGAGAGAGAGAGAGAGAGAATGTGAACAAAAGAAGAGAACAAAAAGGGGGGTTCAGAGCATCTGAATCAGGCTTCACACTGACAGCAGAGAGCCCGATACAGGATTTGAACTCACAAACCATGACCTCATGACCTGAGACGAAGTCCATCATGACCTGAGCCAAAGTCCGATGCTTAACCGACTGAGCTACCCAGGTTCCCCCAGGATCACCATGTTTTAAACCTCTACTGAAGCTCAGTATAAATTTTAGGGAGATAAGACAATGAAAGAAAATACACTTTCTTTCATTGGTTCTGTCCCCATATTCTCATAAATAAACACTATCCTTCTCTAAACCAGACCGACTTTAATTGCCAAAGTCTATCTCTTGATAGACTGGCTCCGTCTGTTCCTTCCTCATGAAATTACTTTCCTGTCTCCTCATCCATCAAAACACCACTTGTCTTTTAATATCCAACTCAAAAGCTAATTCTGCCACGAAGCCCAGTAGATATCTCCCTCCTTGAACATCAATAGCACACCATACTTCACTCTTTTTGAAGGAAGTCACAATGTACAGACACATCTAAAAAGAGGGGAGTTACCATCCTTAAGGGTAATGTATGTAAACATTATTTGGAATTTTTCTGCATGTGAGATTTCAGGGCTATACAAGAAAGGCGGAACCAGTAGGATATATGCAGATACATAAGTAGGTAGGTAGATAGATGGAGACAGAGAGAGAGAGAGAGAGGACTTACATGGTTCTGGAGGCTGGCAAATCTAAAATCTATATAGGGTAGGTTGACACACTAGAAAGCTTTAAGCAATAACTGATGCGCAGTCCAGAGAATACAGAAGTAGATCTTCTTCTTCCTGGAAATGCTGGTTTTGCTCTTCAGGTACTTCACCTGATTGGATTATTATCATCCAATCCATTATATTCACTGGATCATATTATCAATAAGAATCTCTTTTGCTTAAAGCCAACTGATTGTAGATGTTAACTTTATAAAATATCTGCACAGCGGGACCTACTTTAGTGTTCAATTGAATAACTGGGCAACGTGGGTCAGCCAAGGTGACATACAAAATTTGCCATCACAATCATCCCATTTATTCATTTATTGAATTATTTATTTATATCAGCATGGACTCATGGGCATTTGTTTTATACATCTGATTATAATCCAAAACTATTTTGTTTATGCTGTTGCTCAAATTGTTCCAGCTTTGGCCATTGGTAGCTGTTTCAGTATGCTACTGTGTTCTTTGGACATAATCTGACCATTTTGTGAATGTGCTCATATGTGTGTGTGTGTTTAGCACCTTCTAACTTTCTCACACCTAAAGATGCTTATCTTACATGTTTCCTGTTCCAGTCCTAAGATTAGCCATTTATCCAAGGAACCCTGCTTCCTTTTGTTGAAAAGTGATATTAAAAACCCTATTTAAGTGTTAGATGTGCCTATTGTTATGGGAACGTATTGCTTCTAACCGTCTCAACTCACAGAAAAAGGAAGTATATGTGTATCTACTAACCCATTTTTATACAGATGTACCTTATATATGTCTATATGTCTCCATTTTAATCCATTACTACGTGGATCATCCTAGCTTCCATTCCTAGATTATCTGGAGACCCCCAACCCAACAGTAATGAAGCTGGCTTCCACAATCTACCATCTATTTACTAGTTTCAATTCCATTTACTTATATAGTAGTTTGAAAATTGTTAACACGTACCCCCATAGGAAGCAACTTTATCAACTTCCAAAGTAAGGTCATCATCTTTCCCAACTCTCTTCAGTGAGGTTGTTTTATACATTTGTGATACAGTTCAATTTTTTGTTTTCCACATTCTGTATTCCATCTGGGATCCTTAACCTTAAAAATGATGTTTTTAAATTTACATACATTCAGGTTTACTATTTGTTCTATAAAGTTCTCTGAGTTTTAATAAATTCATAGTGTCATGTATTCATTTATAGTATCATACAGAATAGTTTCATTACCCTAAAAAAAGAAAAATCCATGCTTCACCTGTTCACCTCCCTGTTCCATCCTGGAATCCCTGGGAACCACTGATCTTTATACTGTCTGTATAGTTTTGCCTTTCCCAGAATGTTACATAACTGGAATTATACATTGTGTAATCTTTCAGATATGCTTCTTTCAATTTGCAATATGCATTTAACATACATCCATTTCTTTTTGTGGCTTGATCATGCATTACTTTTTATGTATGTATGTATGTATATATGCATGTATGTATGTATTTATTTAGGGGGTGGCAGAGAGAAAGAGAGGGAAAGAGAGAATCCCAAGCAGGCTCTGTTCTGACAGGGGCTCCAATTCTTTTTTTTTAAATTTTTTTTTTCAACGTTTATTTATTTTTGGGACAGAGAGAGACAGAGCATGAACGGGGGAGGGGCAGAGAGAGAGGGAAGACACAGAATCAGAAACAGGCGCCATCAGCCCAGAGCCTGACGCGGGGCTCGAACTCACGGACCGCGAGATCGTGACCTGGCTGAAGTCGGACGCTTAACCGACTGCGCCACCCAGGCGCCCCAGGGGCTCCCATTCTTGAACCATGAGATCATGACCTGAGTTGAAGTTGGACGCTTAAACACCTAAGCCACCCAGGAGACCCCATGCATTACTTTTTATTGCTCAATAATACGCCCTATGTAACTATAGTATAGGTTTTTTTTAAACCTATTCACCTATTGAAGCAACATCTTGTTCTTCTATTTTTTGGCATAGTAACATTTGATCAATAAAAGAATGGTGTGTGGGATTGAGTGAGCAAAACAATGTCTTTAAGACTTTAAGATATAGAAAAGGGGAAGAACCTAACTTCTTTTATTTATTTCAACCTCAACGTCTTTCATTCCTATTCGCTCCTTGCCATTACCATGCCTACTTAACTGAGAACTTATCTCCAACTGTTTATTTATGAGGGATGCAGCTTTTGAAGCTAAAAGAAAATTTTGTTTAATTATTATACATAGCTTGAAATTAATTAGAAATTCAAGAACAAAGAAAGGTGCGTTATCATACCCTTTGCACTGAAGAATGTATGGACAGAGCCCATTGACACAGAATAGAAAAAACAAACCAGTCATAGCCAGCATGAATAATTACAAAAAGATTACAACTGTTGTATTGCCAGGTGTTGCAATTAAAGTTCCCCATTTCTGGACTCTCACAGATAGGACTTTAAAATATAAAAGTTGATATAGATGGACAGGAGATAAAATCCCTGAAGATGATAATTATATTTCATCATTTATCTTTAATAGAAAATTGATGAAAAATTCATATGTTATGTGTTACTTGGTTTTGGTTTTGGTTTATTTTGTTTTTTAATTCTGTGCTGAGAGCCTTAGAATCTTCCCAGATTAGAAGGCAATACCCCTTATATACTGGAAGCAGAATTTGTACTGGGGCACCATCTCTGAAGCAGGGAAAAAAAAAACACACCATCCTCACTGAAGCATGCCAATTCCAAGGCTGATTCACATTCCAAATTGAGTTGTTTTGCCTTTCTTAGCTTTCCTTTGAATCTGTTTCCAAGCTATAATCTGTAGACAACTGTTCGCCCACATACCTATGGTTAACATTGTGAGACAGCTTTGCCTTGATTCCATATTAAATGTAAAAATTACTTTAATGCAGCATTGAAGTAAAAATGCTGTAGGCACTCCAGAAAATAAAAGCCAGGAATTTCTAACTTAATGCTCCTGCAGAAGAAAAACCTCAGCTTCATTGTGTATCCTATTCATTTCAAAATGTACATTTGACATAAAGCTGAAAGATAAATAAGATAAACCACTTTCATCATACTACTTATTATGAAGGATTTGAAAAAAATATATCAAGGGCAAGCCAGGGTCTTACTCTTTCTATGGTTTTGCTCTTGTGTATCTCTCTGGGCAGGGAGTTCTTAAGTCAGATTTCTGAGATGAGCAGAGGAGGAGGGCAGAGAAAAGAACTGTGCTCAAATGTACAACCTGGTTGAATGTGTCTTTTTTTAGTTATATAAACTTTCAGTACACTTTTATACTAAAGTGGTTTAATACTGTTTTTTTTTTCAATTGTGGAAAGTACTTTCATTGATAACAATTGTTTATTGCAAGCCTGCTTTGGGAGTGCTGGCTGGCTCAGTCCATAAAGCATGTGACTTGTGAATCTTGATCTCGGGGTTGTGAGTTCAGGTCCCACACTGGGTGTAGAGATTACTTTAAAAAAATAAAATCTTCAAAAATAAAATAAAATTTTAAAAAGCCTACTTTGGCCATGGAATGCTGATAAATTCTGAACAGACACAAAAATTCTAGGTAGATAGGCCACTTGTATTACCTACGCGGAGAAAAGAGACTTATAAGATGTTAACCATAAGACAAGATATGATTAAGTGTCTGATAAGTGGTAAAGACCAGTTGTTCCCATGAAAGGGGCAGTGGTAAAACTGCATGAGAAATAACAGGATCTTCTGGAACTATTGGTACAGTCAGAATGTCATTAAAACTCAGAAAATCAAACAAACAAACAAAACCTCAGAAAATAGAGCAACATCATGGACTAGAGTATTTAAGAAAGATATCAGGGGCACCTGAGTGGCTCAGTTGGTTAATGGTGTGACTCTTGATTTCAGCTCAGGTCATGATCTCATGGTTTGTGAGACTGAGCCCTGCACCAGGCTCTGTGCTGACAGTACAAAGCCTGCTTGGGATTCTCTTCTGCCCCCTCCCCTGCATTCTCTCTCTCTCTCTCTCTCTCTCTCTCTCTCTCTCAATAAATAAATAAACTGAAAGGAAGGAAGGAAGGAAGGAAGGAAGGAAAGAAGGAAAGAAGGAAAGAAGGAAGGAAGGAAGACATCAAAATGAAGGCAACTAAACCAAGGTATTGATCAGATTATGATTCATAACAAAGCCCAACAAAACTTAGTGGTTTAAAACAACTAATTTATTTAGTTCATGATTCTTTGGATGGCAGGTGATTGTTCTAGTCCAGGCTGGCATTGCTGACTTCCATAGAGGTTTTCATGCATACATGGGCAGGTAGTGAGTTGTCTGATGGCTGTAATTCAGGATGGCCTCATTCCCATGTCCATTGATTTTATACTGTCAGCCAAAGTTTTCCTCCATCATGCTAGCTTTGGGTCATTAACATGGTGAGTTCAAGGTTCCCAGTGCAACAAGAGTGGGAAAGCCCTAATGCAAAACCACTTTTCAAGTCTCTGCTTGAGTCATGTTTGGTATTGTCTCATTGGTCAAAGCTAGTCACAAGACAAAGTGGAGAAATAGATGACACATTTTGATTGAAGGAATTATAAATTCACTTTGCAAAGTGGTATTCATGTGAGGATGGGAAAAGTCTATGGCCTTTTTTTCAATATACCACAGTATATACAACATTTAACAGAGATGTAACTTCAGTGGAGTAGAGTTAATGTTAAAAAGAAGTGAAGAAACACAGTGGTTTGCCCTTGAATGAGCCACTGCTGGGCTATTGCCAGGAGAAAGAAGAGTTAACTAAATTAACATTTTATGAATATTAATCTGAAAGTTGGGTAGTGGATAGTCTGGAAGAGAGAGAATTTAGGAAAGCATTCAATGTTTATGAAAGAAGCTAGCAGTATCTGACACCTATCAGTTGCTTAGTACATGATCACAACATCTTAATCTGAATCCAGATGTGAAGTAATAAGGACATGCACTATAGTAATGGTATGAATGTAATGAAAGTGCCAGATGTGACAAGCAATTTTGAATGAGTTACTAGCATGCCTTGATTACTAGTGGATTTGGAGGTTAGGGGAGAGAAGTAGAAGGAAATTAGAAAAAGATACCTTCAAAGCTTCAATCCTTGATGAGAGGAAGATTGGTTATATATTAACAGGTACAGGAAAGGAAGGGAGAAGTCACTGGGGTAAATTTGTTCAGATACATTAAATTTTAGTGGACAGGAGCATCTCTCATTGATTATGTTCAGTGGAGCATTGGAAATATGAGTGCGAAGCTTGAGAAAGACTCATGAATATAGGAATAAATAGATATTATTGTTTATCTTCCACATAGGGATGATTAGAAAATGTAAAAACTGGATGAAGTGCCCAAGACAGAATACAGAGAGAAAAACAGTGTGGAGATGAACACTGGAGGAGAAAAACAGAAAAGAAATCAGAAAAGGATTATTAAAAAAAAAAGAGAGGGAGGAGTGGTCAAAGGTTTGGGGAGAAGGGGTGGGGGAAAATGTCATAAAATGTCAGAGCTGCCAAAATAGGAAAGAGTTCAAAACAATTTCCTGAGTTCTTATCAGGAGTATTAGAAAAGAGAAATTTTGTTGTTTCAATAGGAACAACAATAACAAAGAAGTTGGCATGAGTTTGTCAGCATTACAAAAGAGCAGTCTAGAAGGATAGCTGAGGGTAAATTCCCACTTGCAAGATACCTCTTCTGGATCAAGGGGAAGATCAAATGACAAAACTGTGTTTTAGCTCATTAACTTAGATTACGACTTTACGGTTGGAAACAAAGTAATTTGACATGTTGATAAGAAAATTTTCTGACCTGGGCAGATGTGTGGGCAGAGTCAATATTTTCTTCATTCATTTTGTTCTCATTTCCGACTTTTTAAAATGATGCCAGTGTGTTATTTCCTAATTTTTCATGCACGTCCATTGTTTGCTTAGCCACTTACTGATTATGAGTTATAAATTGGTGAAAGAAGACAGATCATTAGGGCTCACTGTTTATGTTGTGATCATTGTGGATAGGATCCCTTAGGGTTGCGCAGCATAAAATGTGTGTGACCATTTATGAGAGTTTAGGATGGAAGGAAATAATCTCTGAATGATTTAACTGTATTGTGGAGAAAGGGCAGGCAGAAAGAAAGACACACACACACACACAGTTGATGGGAAATCCCAAAATATTGATTTCACAGAAAGATCAGGCAAAGGAATCAGTGACAGAGAGTTGTGCAGGAGATTCTTGGACATTTTTGTTTGGAGGAGAATAAGTAGACAACATCCCCTGAAAGAAAGCTCATGTTAGAAGTAGATGACAAGGTCAGAAAACCAAATATGTGGATCTCCAAATGCCGGATTCCATAGTTTGGATATTATCCCATAGGCTATATAGACACTTGAGGGATAGGAACATTTTCAGAAGAATTCACAGTGAAGGGAAGCAGTTAGGGGATGCTTTCAGACAGAATAATTACTTTTTTTTTAATCTTAAGGGTTTGTACATGTGAAACAGCATAAACTCATCTGCTTACCCTGGGTAAGTATGCTGAGATGAAGTAAATCTGTGTGATATCTCCTTACATTTATTTTACAATTTATTTCTGAATTCCTAGGGACATCTTGTAAATTGAATATTTTTCACATGAATCCTGGTTTTTCATCTTTGCAATGTAAGAAATCTTAAATACATACGTTGTATAAAACTCAACCGTTATCAAAAATGAATTGACCGTGATCAGTGCCCAGCATATTGTCCTAGCATACTATTATTCTTTGATTTGAGATTAAATGATGTAAGTTAAGATTGTCATAATCTTGTTGACTTGTTTAATTTTAGAAGTAAAGTTGTCGTTGAATTGATATGAATGGATCAATGGCTAATCGGTTCAAATGGCAATCATTACTGGACATATTTATGGGAACGTAATTACCGTACAGTAGTGCCATGTCAAGTGTGAAAAAGCATTAAAATATACTAGAATGTGTCAACAGGCAATGTCAGAAAGTGCAGTGGACTATGAACCCATTAAACTTTTGTATTTTTATGCACTTTACTTGGACAAATCATCAAATCTCCGTGATAACTTGCAAAATATGCAAATTAGTAATATTGCACTTCAAAGCAAGCCCCGACACATTCTTGGCCTATTTGTACATTTACTGTATTCAACTTACCATCAGGGTTGCTGTTGTAGAGAACAGATTCCACAGTATTTCACATAAAATTCTGGTGATGATCTAGGCAGGTGGTGAAAATTATACCTATTTAAGCGATTCCATGTACATCTATTTAATTTCTTTGCAATATTTTGTACTTGGTAATCTTGTTTATTTTATGGGACAAGTTTGCCTGACAAGATAGAAACCACAAAGATGAGACATTGGAAAGACTAATGTTCATGCAAAAGTTCAGAACTCTGTAAAGTGTTCAGCATAGCTAGGAACGATTGGATCAGAGTGAGAAGCTGAAATGGGGGCTATGTGAGCAATGAGGGGAGGAACAATGTGTCTATAGAGGTTATGACAGTATTGCAAGGAGAAATATCCCTACTTTGGAGTTCTGAAACGATATTAGAATGAGAAATCATAAGCATATTCATGGTGGAAATTCAACACTTACTGAGATGTTTCCACAGCTCGCTGTTTTATCCATTCCTCTCTTGTGTCTCAGGTACAGACACACATACCACACACACTGTGAGCATGCACACAATCACAGACACACCCACACATGCTCACAGAAAAGCATACATCCTCTTTCCTTTATGATTAGAGACAAAATAAACCTTATTGCTACTCTTATCTTTTCACCACCCCTCTCCCCAAAGTCTTCTGTTGACCTTTTATTAAAAACTCTATTACAAAAGCCAAATTCTCAGTCTGGAGGGAAAATATTCTTCTTCTGTTAAATGGAATCTTTGTCTCCTATTTTGAACCAAAGGTGAAATAGGAAACAGAAGCAATCTGTTTCTTTAAATCATATTTTTATCTTACAGTCTCTGAAGCGTATTGGCAAGAATACTTGGTTTTGAGGGCTTTTATTTTGCATCCTCTCTTTCCATTGTTTCTATAAGAAATAGGATATTTCTATATATTTGCACTCTAACTGAAACAGTGCTTAACAAATGGGGAGGGGAGTATGGAAAAGGTAAGGAAAGTTCATTTTAATCAGAAAATAATTTTTTCAAAAGGAAACAAATTGACTTGGCAGGAGAAGCAAAAATCAGAACACATGGTGATTGAGAAAGCCAGAAGGAAATAGAATAAGGTATATAAGCTTTGGCCAAAAGCTCCAGGACAACTCTGACTGATGCAGGTTTTCTGTGTTTATGTTCTCAGCTGCTCCTATATTCATTCAGAAGGTTCATATATATTTTTTACTCCTCTAAAGAGAAATAACTGTCTCTCAGGGCACCTGGGTGGCTCAGTTTGTTAAGCATCCAACTCTTGATTTAGACTCAGGTCATGATTCCATGGTTTGAGTTTGAGCCCTGCATCAGGCTCCACGGTGACAGTGCAGAGCCTGCTTGGGATTCTCTCTCCCCCTCTGTCTACACCACCTCTGCACATGTGCACATGCACATGCACTCTCGTGGTCTCTCTCAAAATAAATAGATAATCTTAGAAAAGAAAAGAAAAAGCACAGCTTTTTGATGGATTCGTTGCTGGGCCATTTGCACACATAATACAAAATTCTTTTTCCCCAAATTTGAGCATTCTAGAGCCATGGAGATGCAAATAGTTGAGGATCACTGGCTCTCAGTCAAAGTTAAATTTCCCAGGTTCCTAAAAATGGAAACTTATACCATCTGATCTGTACATTCAGTTTTTGATAAAAGATGTACAATTCTGTGTCTATGTGCTTACATGATCTATAACCTATGATTAGCTTTATCATGTAGTCCCTTCTCAACTCAAACATTTCTAAGATCCAGGCTTATAGTAACATTGAAGGGACAGGAATGTATTACTCAGTTCTACTAAACTACCTACACACACATACACACAGACACACACACAAAAGGGAAGGAAGTTGTGAGAGAGTGTAATTATACCAAGCTGGCAGTGCTCGGAGGCTTGACTTTTAGAGTTACTGGACAGACACAAAAGTTTCTTCAAAATTTTCTCCCATCAAATATATATATATTTATAATATCCCTATGAATATTAATGCTGAAATATGTGGTCAGATAAGTAAAGAAAAAATAAAAACATTCTGCTAAGATCAAAGAAAATGTGTTCCAGAGACTGGAGGATAAATAACGTTTCTTCTAATATTTGGTGCTGGCAAAGTGAGGAGAAGAGCTGAAGTAGCTGGGTATTGAAAGCTGTTGATGAAAAAGCTCTGAATTGTCCATGCTAACTCGCTAATGAATCAGATTCCCTGCAAAATCATTCTTTTCTTTCTTCTACTTTACTCTGAAGATCTGATTCTTGTGTTTTGTCCATTTAATAAAATAAGCATCTCATTCGAAGGGAAACAAGCTGACCTTAAAAATTCCAGGCTTGTTGGAATCAATCTGCACTGAAAGGAGCTACCGCTGTCTCTCAGATCAAAAGTAGAACATGAAATCCATACTGGCTCATTAAAATCCTGGGCTTCTACAGACCCATCTGTAATGATGACAAGCAGTAATCAATGTGATTGCAATGTGTACTTTAAGGTTTTCCTATATCAACACGTGCATACATGTAGCATGGTTCAGAGAGGTTGGTAGTATTTCAAGGCTGCTTTGCTCTCAAGATTTCAGACTATATCATGGTTTCTATTACACAACATAATTGAAACGGGTGATGATCTAGGTAAGAGGAGAGAAGCTGCTGTTGTGACTTTTTCCCCCCATTGTGGGCTTTTTGGGTTTCAGCAGCCCAACACTCTCAGGCCCCAATGTGATACCCAAAGATACTAAACATAAGCCAAACCACTATCTAGTGTTAACACCCAGAGATGATACACCAGCAAATGCTTCCTCTGGGAAGCCTCTGAGGATCCCAATTACTCTGAATCAAGAGAGAAGTCAGTCAGGCTTGAAGTAAGGGGCTTGCATTTAAAATCAGCAGAGAGGGAAAAGTGTGATGAACGGATGAAGTTTCTTGGCTTGTCAGAGCTGCTGAAAAGTATTACTGTCAAACTTACCACCTCCTTTCTACCCCTTCTTCTTTATGGTATTGATAGGAAATGCAATCAGATCCATTCTTCATCTTCCTTCAGGAGCATGAGGTTGTTTATTGACAGTCTCTAAATTTCAATCTGAGATGTTATTTTTCAGGACAGAATTCTGGAGAAGCCCCTACATCCCTCCTCATTTAGAATTAAAACCCAGAAGGTAGTTCTCAGGGAAAAGAAAAGAAGGAATATCTACAGCTGTGTTTGCTGCCAAGGGACTTAATGAAAGATTGCAGGCACCACATCCTCTTTAATTGAATTTCAGCTTGTTTCACACATGGGAGTCCAGTTGTCACAAGGGAGTTATAAATGAACACATTGTCCTTCATGGCTATGGAGGCCAGTGGAGTGGAGGATGAGAGGAGCATTATTCACGGATATTGTCCATGCCTCCTTAGAAGGGGTCAGATGGCTTGGAGTCCTTGAGCAGTGAGACACTGGAGCTGTGCTTCCTGGCTGCATTTGAGAGCCTAGCCAGCCAAACGCTACTCATTCTTTAAACACTGCACCCCAGGGTGCCTGAGAGGCTCAGTTAGTTAAGCCTTCACCTCTTGATATCAGCTCAGGTCATGATCTCCAGGTAGTGAGATTTAGCCCTGCATCAGGCTCTGAGCTGAGCATGGAGTCTGCTCGGGATTCATTCTCTCTCTTTCTCTCTCCCCCACCTCCCCCACTTGCTCATGCTCTCGCTCTCTCAAAATAAATAAATAACCTTTAAAAGCAAAACAAAATGAAAAACACTGCACCCCTCACAATTGTAGTATGTGTATGGTATGGTATGTGATAAGTACAGTAAGTGTATGGACATTCTGATTAAATAATGTCTTCCCTAGCTTGTAACCAGCTATCCTTCAGTATCTTTAACATATTTAGATATCTCTGGTCAAGTAATTTTATTATATATTATATTTTGTGTGTATGTGTTTAAGTAATTTAGGGGTACCTGGGTGGCTCAGTCGGTTGAGCATCCATTTTCTGCTCAGATCTTTGTCCCAGGGTGGTGGGATGAGCCCCACATCTGGCTCTGTAGGGAGCAGGAGCCTGCTTGAGATTCTCTCTCTCTCTCTCTCTCTCTCTCTCTCTCTCTCTCTCTCCCCTTCTCTCCCTCTCATTCTCCCTTTCTCCCTCTCCCTCTCGTTGTCCCTCTCCCCATCTCCCATGCTTGCACTCTTTCTAAAAGATAATAATAATTAACATTTTTAAAAACTTAAACATTTTAAAAACAATTTTAAAAATTTAACTACAGTAAAAAATATACAACATAGAATTCACCATTTTAACCATTTTTATTTTTATATATTTTTTTAAATTTCAGCTGCCTGGGTGGCTCAGTGGGTTAAGTGACGAACTTCGACTCAGGTCATGATCTCAGAAGTCGGTGGGTTCCAGTGCCATGGGGGACTCTGTGCTGACAGCTCAATGCCTGTATCCTGCTTCAGGTTCTGTGTCTCCCTCTCTTTCTGCTCCTCCCCCACTCACACCCTGTCTCTCAAAAATAATAAATAAACATAAAAAATAAATTTAAATTGTAAGTTTTTTATATTTTTTTGAGAGAGAGCATGCACTCACACATGTGCACGTGTACAAGTCGGTGAGGGGCAGAGGGAGAGCAAGGGAAAGATTCCTAAGGAAGCTCCACACTATCAGTGGGTACCCCAGTGTGGGCTCAATCCCACCAGCCATGAAATTATGACCTGAACCAAAACCAAGAGTCAGATGCTCAAAGGACTGAACCACCCAAGTACCTTGCCCCTTAACCATTTTTAAATGTACAGTTCAGTACTGTTACATATATTCATGTTGTTATGTAACAGATCTCTAGAACTTTTTTATCTTCCAAAATTTAAACTCTGTACCCACTGAACAACTTCCCTTTTCCCTCCACCTCCAGTTCCTGGCAGCCACCATTTTATTTTCTTTCCATGAGTTTGACTAGTTTCCAAACCTCAGGTAAGTGGAATCATGTATTTGTCTGTGTTTTGTGTTTTTATTCAAATAGTTGATATATAATTAACACAGGCTTAGTATCAATTCTACAAAGATTGTGTTATTCTGTTCTAGCAACTATAGTGAGTCCTAAAGAAATAAGTTCCAGCTCTCATGGAACTCACAATCTAGTGAAGGAAACTAACATTTGAATACTTACTACAGTGCAGTGTATTATATACCGTATCACAGATAACGCATATATAGCAACATCACTTCAATTAGCAATCTTGTTTTTTCCATGATACTTTCTATCATGTGTCCAATGAGAAAATTTCTCTTGCATTTTCACATTCTCACCACAAGTTTTATTCCCTGAAAACTAAGGTCATATTTATATCTTTCTATTAAAAGTCCAAGACTGCTTTTAATTTTCTACCCTTTGTGTATGGATTATAGTGTCTTACATTGTAACTATTTCTCAATTTTTATTGTTGGAGAATCACAGTGAAAATCACTCCCTCTATTCTACTTTCTCTATCAACTCTGCAGTTCTCTATATCTGATGTTGTATGAGCATTTTTCTTCATTCTCTTCAGATTTCATGTCTTCTGCCAAGCATTCTTCCCCACTGTGTAACAAGTATTGTGTAGTTTCTAGAAATCACCCTTTTTGGTATCAAAAGTTGCTTCTTGACTTTTTTTTTTGAAACACCCATAGATTAATCTCCACTTTCAATAGCTGCATTCAAAAATCTCTTCCAAATTGCTAACCTTTAAATGTAGATGAAGATCCATTTGTACCCAATAATTAGTACTCAGATTTTTAAATCATAGAACTGAGGTTCTTGAAGAGGCAGCCACTATCATATCATTGGTATCAATGCTTTTATTTTGAGAATAAGAAAAAAGAGAAGCCTGGAGATAGGAAATGACTCATCCAAGGTCAAAGTCACTAAAGACACATTCCATGTTTCTTCTGGCTCAACCATTTGTTCCCGTTGAGTCAACAGAGTGGGTAGTGACTGTTGGGTTTGATGAGTCTTGGGAGGCACAGCATCACCCCTCGGATAAGTGCTTTGGGAAAATAATAAACCTCTCAATCAGCCTTGTCAACGTAGACAATTCTGTAAGTGGTTGTGCTAGTGTCTTCCTCCTAAGGTCTGCGATAAGATGCCTTGAATTTATTAGCACCAATAAATCTTCTTTAATATAATGTGGCTCATGGGAAGTAGGTACTTGTTCAGTTGCTTTGAGAAGAGACATATAATAGCTTTATTTTAGGTAATACAGATTTTTTTCTCCCTATTGTCTGTGTCATGTCCTTCCTCTGAAACACTCTGAATCTCCTTTATCCATTAATTCATCATTCCACAAGAGATCATTGAGCTCCTAATGCATTTCTGCCATTTTATTTGGCATTGGGCATAAAACAGTGAGTAAAATAGACGTGGCCTCTGCCCTTATGTCTCTGCTTTCAGACCTGTCTAGCAATATTATTTGTGTTTCCACCTGTATTGTTTCTCCTAGGAAACTTTTTTTTTTAAAAAAGGGGAGGGTAGAAGAATATTCCTCAAGCTTTTTTACTATGTCCATGCATAATTAGGACATCAAATACAAGAAAACCAATGTGACAGAGACCTTCTAAGACACTGAAATGATAAATTCTTTGTGCATTCCCTGAGATCACATATTAAACCAATGTTCTTTGCCCTAAAAATTACCAGTGTGAATTGTAAAGGTCAATTGTTTGCTTGTTTTTTCCCCCTAGGCCTGTTCACTTGTGGTGTACTTATATATTCAGTAAGCCATAAGTCTAGTTACATGGGCTGTAGGTAGTAACATGTCTACTGAGGTAAACACTGTGCATCCATATTACCTAAAACAGTGCCTGGAACATAGTAAATATTCAAGAAATATTGCTGAATAAGTGAAATGAGCTTCAGAAAAGTGCTGGTTGTATGCTGGCTAGTCATTTTTCTTTCTCATTCCTAGAACTGCCGTTAACCTGCAAAGGGTTTGTAATTTGTACTTATTTGCATGAACCTTGCTGTAGTTATACTATTGTTAAAGAAAAATTGTTTTCTGGAGTTTTTTTTTCCTACAATATTCAGTAGGCTGTCTCTTCCACATCGTGCTGCTTCCTTTCCTCAGCCTAGAGGAGGAGGAGGAGGTTGCCATTCCTAGAAACCCAGACATGTGACCCATTTAACCTAGCACCTCAAAGTATCTATCTCAGCAAGGCTTGCTTCGTGGCAGGGGCTGGAATTACCAATGGGGAGTGCTTTTCTAATATAGCAAGTACCCACAATTGAGTATAAATTTCTACTTTGTGTTTCATTTCTTTGCCTGAGTGATGGACTAGTTTAGAAAAGGTATGAGGCAGTGAATAAAAAAAAGAAACAAACATTGAATTATTTTCTTTTTTCATTTAGTAATTACTGCACTGCAGCAAACAGAGCTGGGTCTGAGCGAACACTGACATCTAATTTTCAGGTTTTGAATTGCCTGGAGAAAAGCAGGTCTCTCTGTTTTCATCTACTAACTTTTCACTGTGAGGTAATTATGCAGAACAGAGTATGGTCCTGGGTGATGTTTAACATAGGCAGGTCATAACTAGACAGAAAATGGACACCTGCTTTTAGGATAGGAATAATTAAAGGTTCATAATTTTGGAAGAGCAGTGGTGATGTCATTTAATAGACACACACTTGCGAGGAATTGCAGGCTTGAAAGTCATGTGTTTTTCCACTTTAGATCATTCATAAACTGTTAACATAATTTGGAAGCAAAGCTTATTTTCCCTCTCTGTCCTCTTGTTGGTGATGCATTTCTGTCTCCATGAGAAAGACTATGATTCATTGAATTCAATTGATTTTGTTTATTTATAAATGTATATTTGTATATATTCCAATAGGCTGTTTTCCTCAGTTTACAAATGAACCAAGAAATTGGGAAAATGGGAATCTAAATGAAAAGTATTACGGACTCATGGAATTGGAATTATAGAGGGATACAGAAATTTAAAGAACATATTTTAATTCCTTTTATATACAAACTATACACTGCAAGAGTCAGGCAAACTTCACAGTGTGAGGAAACGGTCCTCATGACACTGCCGTCACTGAAGATATTAGCCACAGTTCAAGGGTCCTCAGGGTTATTCTCATTGTTGGCTAAAAGGTCAGGGATTCCCATCACCAACCTTAAGTTTGTTAACTTGCTAGAATGACTCACAGAACTCAAAGAAGTGTTATAATTGTGGTTTTATTTTAATGCAAGAACAACCCAAACGTTTTATTTTAATGTTAGAACCACCCAAAGGGAGAGATGCATAGGGAGGAATCTGGGAGGTTTCAACATATGAAATTTTCATCATCCTCAGGGACATGTTACCCTTCCAGCATCAACATATAGCAATACATGGAGCACTGCCCACTAAGGATATTCACCTGAGTTCTGATGTCCAGAGTTTTTACTAACATTTTCTTGCATAGGCATGATTAACTGAATTATTGCCTATTGATAGCATTCAGTCTCTAGCCTCCCACCCTCACCTTCTGAGCACCAACCCATTAATCATGTGGTCAGCCTTTCTAGAATGGCTGGCCTCCATCCTGAGTCATCTTCTTAGCATAGACTATCTAGGGACCCACTAATGAGTCACCTTGTTAGCATACATTATCAGGTGTGTTTGAGGAGCCCACCTTTAATAACAAAACTCACCTGTCACACAAAAAAGTCCAGGGATGTAGAGATTGCCTCCCAGGGCCTATGACAATGGTTAAATCTCTCTTTAGGTGAAGACAAGTAGCTTACCACAGAAACACACAAACCGCAGATTGCTGATTTGGCTTAAGGAGGTTCAACTACATTACAGCAATGAACTGGGTATCAGGGAGAGATTTCCTGGCTCCTTAGGTAGAATTTTCTTCCATACTACCACAAACATGTACTAGAATATGAAATCTACCCAGTAGCAGCATTTGCAGGAAAATATCTTGAAAAATGATAAATGGTAAGACAATAGAGGGGCAGTTATTGATTTTAGACTTGAAGGTTTAATTTGCATACTCTGAGCTCCAAGTGAGAATAGGAACCTAATAAGTCAAGACAACTCTGTTAGTAAAGAGAAGGGGGTAAAGAATGGAGAGAAGGTTCTATAGCAGGTAGGGGCCTTTTGCTTTGAGACTCAAGAGTAACAATCCAGGATGGCATTGTTTGGTGAAGGCTAAAAACCAAAAAAAACAAAAACAAAAACAAACAAACAAAAAAATTAACCTAAATATTTTAATGTAATTATATACTTATTAAGATATAACTTACATTCAGTAAAGTTCACCAGTTTAAAGTATCTACAACTTTCTTTTGATCACAGTACCTTGACTGCATACCCTCAACTTAGAAGGAAAAATCACAAAAAATCTTAAACTCTTGTTTATACTTTGCTTGTTTGTTTGTTTTTGGCTATAACGTGGGTGAAACAATTCTGAAAGTACTTTGTGTGCATTGTAGGACTAAACAAATGAGTACATTTGGTGACATCAGGAAAGCCAGAGAATATGGAACATGGAATGAGGGAATGTGGAGAAAAACTTCACAGGGTTAGATTAGAATTGCAGATATAGGGGTCCCTGGGTGGCTCAGTTGGTTAAGCGTCTGACTTCAGCTCAGGTCATGATCTTGTGGTCTGTGAGTTTGAGCCCCATGTCGGGCTCTGTGCTAAAGCCTAGAGCCTCCTTCAGATTATGTGTCTTCCTCTCTCTCTGCCCTTCCCCTGCTCACACTCTGTCTCTCTCCCTCTCAAAAATATTTTTAAAAAAATTAAAAAAGAATTGCAGATATATATTTCCTGTGTCTGTTCAAATTTCAAGAAATAATGACAGCTCAGAAACAATGAGCATACTCAAAGCCTAAATGTTGGTTTCTTAGTGTAATTGTCCACTAAAAGGAACCATGTCTAATGGAAGATATGGCTGAGTTCAGGCCTGGGGCAGGGGAAGTATAAAATGAACCCGTATCATTTTATTATTTAAGAGGTGCTGTTAAAAAAATAAAATAAATTAAAAGGACAGGGGAGCCAGCTTGAAGGAACTTGTATGCATCTGGGGCAATTTCAGTGTCCAAAATTGTGAAGCACAATGGATTATAGTGCACTGAATAAAATAGGAATCTATAAGTGCATATTTATAAATAATAGGTAAACAAATAAATGGGGAGGAAAGGAAGACTCTTCCTGACTGATGCCAACT
Source organism: Prionailurus viverrinus (assembly GCF_022837055.1). Taxonomy (NCBI): domain Eukaryota; kingdom Metazoa; phylum Chordata; class Mammalia; order Carnivora; family Felidae; genus Prionailurus; species Prionailurus viverrinus. The sequence continues at coordinate 96,752,529 of NC_062569.1, forward strand.
GACCAAAGTGAAGAGAATAGTGAATCTGGGAAAACATTGTTTGCAACAATCACAGGAAAAATAGTTTGAGGCAAGAGTTATGAATGGATACTAAATCTAGAGAATTATAATATTTGCATAATCCCAAACTATTTCCCTACAGATTTCTTATTAGCTGCAAGGGGAAAAATAGCTACTATATAGTAGAGAAATTAGATAACACTTTGAACTTATGATCAAAATGAATATCACTAATGAGTGGCAGATGGATTAGGTACCTTCAAATAGGGTACCATAAGAAGGACACATCACTTAAATAATATTCCAACTGGGCATATATTACCTAAATTGAAATTAAGAGGAAATATCAGATGTGACAACTAAATGCAATAAATAACCATGAACTGCTGGATCTTTGCTGAAGGAGAAAAATGCTATAAAGGGCATAACTGAGTCATTTGATAAAATTGGAATATAGTCTGTAGAATAGATAAGTATTACATTATTGTTAAACTTGAAACATACATATATATTTATATACAAATATATAACATGCATATATAATATGTATCAACATTAAAATATTTAATGTAATGAGAGAGAACAAAAGTTGGAAATTAGTACAAAGTGGTAAAACTAGGCGATATACAGATGTTCTCTCTACTAATTTTGCAAACTTTTGTAAGCATGAGATTATTTTAAAATAAAATTTTAAAAAGGAATAGAAGGGCTAAATTTCTAAGGAATGAATGCCTAAATTCTTGGCTATGGCAAAGTAGACAGGGAGTTTCTTCTTTTATTACCTTAAGATGTCTTTTTGAATAAACCCCTTTAAAAATCTTTCCTTTTCATGTCAGCCCAGCTGCCTTTCATGAATCTTGTCTCTTAATTTATTCTTTCCTTCTAGTATAGTGTTCCCATGGGTAATTTGCCTCCTTGCATTGTTATAACCCAAGGAGGCCCCCACAAGAGCACAAGTGGGCATGTGTATAAATGCCTCAAGAGACTTGGGCAGGTTCCCAGGTCATTTCTTCCCCCAGGGACCCTCTTCTCTTTCAGCTCCAAATCAAATTTTTCACTCAAGGTAAGCAACCAGATGGCTCTTTCAGCCTCCAACAGGCTCCATGTAATAGGAACTCTCTTTACATCTTGTAGAGCTGTTGAGAATAACAATCCTGCCTGGACAAATTACTTATTACCTCACATTTGTGATTCCACCAGCAGCTTAGAGAACTTTAGGGACATCATTTCATTTACTCTCCTGTGGTCTTTGAGCAGTAGATAAGAAATAAGTATCACATGCCCCATCCTTCAGAAGAAAGAATCGATGCCCAGATCTGTTATGTACACTATTCATAGGCCCAGCAAAACCTTCTCTTTAAAAAAGAAACCTTTTGCCCGTTTAACAACAACATGTTGCTTGGAAAAATCCTTTTGAAGTTATAAGATAAAATGTGAATTAAAAGGAAACAATTAAAAGTATTATTATAATGCATCAAACTCAGGTCACTGTCGATGGAATCGAGTATGAATCAGAGTCGCCATGTGTACATATGTGACCCTCTAGGGTGTGATGCTGGGGGTGTGTTTCAATTGCCGTGCTACAATAAAATGTATTCAATGTAGCAGTGTCTCAAGTTCCTCTCAGCCCCAGCTTTCTTTCTAGAATGATCCTTTTTACAAGAATATTATATTTTTCCGCATTATACTAGAGGTTGAAGGGACAAAGGAACAAATGTAGAAAAGGGGTTCATCACCAATTCAGTATGTTTAGTAATAAAAAATTATTTTTTGCTATATATATCACTGGAAGTCTTGAGCACTGTTAACTCACATTTTTTGATGCTTCTTTTTGTTCATGACTTATTAATCATGTTGATTTTCTCTGTGCCCTCTTGACTTCACTTCCTTCTTTCTCCCTTTCTTCAGTCTCGTTTGGTTGGCACACAATTTTCTTGTAAAACCCTTTGAGTGTTGTTTGAGTCTCTGTATCTTCCTGTATTTTCCTCTGTATCTGCCTTTCCTCCTTCAGACATAAGACTGAATCTTCAAATCTGGCCCTAGGGTCTAGTGTTTCTTTCTCAACTAACAGCTACTAGATATAACAAGGATGCTGTGATCTCAGAGTGACTTCAGGGTTATTTGCAAGTTGTTTATAAAAGTTATTTTAATAGGGCTTTAGCACTGTAGTCCTTAAGCAGTTTTCCCTTGCAGAGTATCTTGTGGATTCATTTCTTGTTTTGTGCTGCACGATTTTTAAATTGAACTAATTTTGAAGGAGCGATTATGAGATATCTGTTAATGGGCACCTCCACCAAGTGAATGCTGGAGTGTGATCTCTGGGTTTTGGTGGGCAAAAATAATTGATACAGGTTTTGGTATGATTCCACCCTTAACTTTACCCCACATAATGTAATATTGCATGTGGCCAACCTCATACAACAACTCATTGTGTTTATTAATTTATTTGACAAATATGTATTGAACATTAAAAGTATGAGCATTGTTTTAGCTAGAAACTAGATGTGAGGGATGCAGTGGTTAATGAAACACTGCTCTGGTGGTACCTGGATGGCTCAGTCAATTAATGTCTGACTCTTAATTTGAGCTCAGGTCATGATCTCTTGGTTTGTGCGACAGAGCCCTGTGACAGAGCCTGCTTGGGATTCTCTCTCTGCCTCTCTCTCTGACCCTCCCCCACTTAAACTCAGTCTCTGTCTCTCAAAATAAATAAACTTAAAAAGATGAAATACTGCTCTCAAGACACAGTGCCTTTTACCTATATGATACAAAATAATAATAATAATAATAATAATACACTGATTAACAGACAATTAATAGGGCAGCTTCAGGTTGTAATAAAGTCTATGAAGAAAAACAACCAAAACAGGGGATTTTTTGTGTAAGAAGGTGAGGGACTAAGGGGAATCTTAGATTGGTTATTCAGGAAAGGTCTCCCAGAGAAAGTATCATCTGAATTGAGACCTGGATAGTAAGAGGATTGCCATGGAGACTATAGATACAAATGTCCTAAAACTGGAAAGATGGCAGTGCATTTCAAGAACAGAGAGAAGGCCAGTATACCAAAGGCAGCAGTAAGAGAGGTACAGGATTATGTCAGAAAGGTTGGAAGGATCAACAGGTGTTAGACATGACATGAGGACTTTTGCCATTTGTGATCCTTATTTTGTGTCTATGACAAGCAAATACATTGGAAAAAAAGGAAGTAATTATAGAGAGTGAATGAGGAAGGTAAGTTATTGATCTAAGAACATAGCTGTGCCATTTAGCCTTGGGCAACATGGATTTTTACTCTGGCCCTTTAGCTAAAACCTCTAGAGCCACTGAGGAAGAAATCATGGCATCATTTTCAGGGGGGTTGGACTGTGTTTGAAGATGTTGTGTCACCATTTCCAGCTCTGATGTTCTTTCAACAGGCTAAGGTCCAACAGGCTACCATACCCTTACTCTCATGGAGTATATGCTGGTAGTGGGTAGACTCCAATTTTACACAAAGACCAGAAAATAGATCTACTCTCCATTTCTTGATCAGCATAGCACAGAATGAGTTTTCCTGAAGATTTTTCAGAGTAAGAACAGTTTACTTAAATAAAACTCTATTTACCCTGCTTTTGGAGGGGACCAGTAGTAGTATCAGGAAGGAAAAATTCTTCCTCTCCCCTTTGAGGTCTTCTAATTAGACTGAGAATTAAATTTACATGAGACAGATTAACAGGAGAAAGAAACTCAGTTTTCCTACATGCTCACAGAGTCCCAGTAATAAAATTGAGAGCCAACAAAATGACCAGGGCAGGCAGTTTTTATATGCTGTAGACAAAGAGACAATATGTTTATGAGGAATTGACAGGATTAAAAAAAAAAAAGTGTTTGGGAGCATTAATCAGTAAGAAACTCTAAGCAAAGTATGGGTTGAGGTAGTTGATTATTGAAAAAGTAACCAGGTTTGTTTTTATAACTTTCTTAACTTTATAATCCTTATCTCTGGTGTTACGCATATCTTTTTTAGTTCTTAGTACAGTAGGGTAATTTCTCATATGGGAGATTTGTTTCCTGTTTTTGTGGGCTAGAAGAGTGTCTGAGTGTCCTTGAACTAAATGTTTCTTAAGAAAATTTTATTTAAAATAATAAGTATGTGGACTGCCTGGATGGCTCAGCCGGTTAAGCTTCCGGTTCTTGGTTTCCGCCCAAGTCATGATCTCTCAGTTTGGGAGTTAGAGCTCTTGTTGGGCTCTGTGCTGCTGACAGTGTGGAACCTACTTGGGATATTCTCTCTCTCTCTCTCTCTCTCTCTCTCTCTCCCTCCCTCCCTCCCTCCCTCCCTCCCCAACTTGTGCTGTCTCTCTAAAAAGTAAATAAATAAAACTAAAAAAAAATAATAATCAGTGTTCCTAAATAAATAAATAAATAAATAAACATCAGTACCCCAAAGTGGCATATTTTGGGGTGGTGGCCCTTGGCCTCAACAGTAGTTATAATCCCTAACAGCAACTAATGAATAATTTAATCTGTATTTGGTTCTTATTGTGTTATTTTGGTTTGGCATCAGTTTTTACCTCTTCATGATATAGTAGCTGTATCATTACTATCCAAGTTACTTTATCTCCCCCAGTCTCATTTTCCTCTTCCATACAACTAGAGTTAATAACAGTACTTACTGGACAGGATTGTTGTGAGAATTATATTAAGTGAGATAATATTTGAAGAGCTCTCAACACAATGCCTTTTACCTAATGACCATTCCACACAGTTAAAGAAGTTAGCAATAATAATGACCATTTACATTTGCATAATGCTTAAATTTTATAAGACATCTTCACATACGTTATACCATTGGATGCTCACAATAACTCTGTGAGGCTACAATTTTTGCTCAAGTTCATATACTTTTATGTGGTTCAAAGCTGATTTTAAAATAAATCCCTATATCTGAGAAGTAGACATTTATTAAGAGGAAAGAGACAAGGGAAGGCAGGAATACATACTGACCTAGAGGCTAACTAAGGCTTCAGCCTAGGTTTAATATTCTTTTATAGATAATCTACAAAATAATTTTTCATGTATTGGTAAGAAAAAGCCACTCTATTTTGTGTATTAATTAAATGTCATTAATGTAATACCTTTCATTCTGTTAGAAAAATCATGTTAAAGATTCATAGCCAAATTGTGTTCCACATTATATTCACACACCATTCATTAAGTGCTGCAGATGATCTGGTGTCTTCTATTTTAGACTTATTTTTCTGACACCCAGCCAGTTCTAGGAAACAACATGGCCCCTCTTCAACAGATATACAGCTACTTAAATGCTTCACATAGGAATGGAAGAAGGGTCTAATGCCCACTTCAAATGGCACAGAGACTTGGAATGACATCACCAGCAGAAATGTATAATTAATGTGCTTCTGTGTAGTGCTTGGAGTACTCTTAATAAACCCTGTGAGTTGTTAAGCATTCAAACTGGGATTTGGCTAATGCTCTGGAACACCCCTCCTCCAGCACAACTGTTTTCTCTTTTAGTATAGGCATGGAGCCAAGTGGACCAGAAGTGGCACTAAATAGTCTGATAGAGAAATGTTTGTCGCAGAGATATTTTCCTGTGTGTTGCAGCTTTGTTGTCTTTACTCTCATCACCCTACCTTTGGGCATTTTCTCTCTTTTATTCAAGGAACAAGAGAGAAACCATCTTTAACCGCCTTGTTTTGCCTTCAGGTCAACACCAGACATTCAAGGGTCACTGACTTAAAAAGGGAAGAACCACATCTTGCTTTGCCTCAGGCAAAATACAGGGCTGGAATGTCTCAGTAAGCTACCTTATCCTGACTTAACCTTAGGCAAGACTGTAAAATAGTTCAAGTCTGAACTTGATCTTTGGTGTCTACCTTTCTATATCTCATTCCTCTTGTTTAGGGTTTCTCCTGTTACCTAGGACCTACACTTCAAGAGACTGTGGGGGAGGTTATACCATGTAGAGAAATTTAAAAGCACAGCCCTTCCCCCAAAAAAACTTTTGTGACTGAGATAGCTAATGGTTCTATTGATGCAGGCTGGCTGGGTCCAAGGACCCAGAGGGAGTCCCACTGGACCAGCCAAGACAATCCTGGCCTTTGTGCAGGATAGAAATCAAACCCAAGACAAGGAGAAGTGGGAGTAGAGTTTATTCAAGACATAGAGAGATTATAGATATGGACCGAGTGTCCAGGAGCCTCAGAAAGGAAAGAATAAGTTTTATCTCTGCTTGGAGCCTGGGGTTTTATTGAGGACTGTGATCTAGTTCATGTGTCTTCTCAGTAATCCAGGAACAAAGAGGAGTGTGTAAGTGTTCTCCATAAGTCACTTATGCCCTGCAGCCAGGGGTCTTGATGAGACCTTGGTCAGGATGACCTGCCCAGTCACTCTTTAGATGTTATCAATCATTCTGGAAGACTCCAAAGAGGTCATTAAGTCCCTGACCTTTACAAGGAAGACATACATTATAAGCTTCTAGAAGGCCTGTGTAAGGCAGGGGTGTAGGTCCTAGCAAGAACAGAACCAGGAAAAGGAGAGAAAGCAGTTTTTCACAAGGTCCCTTTAGTTTTCCTCCCTCACTACCATTTCTGGCTTGGTGCAGGAGGACCTGCTTGCAAGAGGAGAGGATTTCCCAAATTATATGCAGCTGAGGACCACCAAGCCTGCCTATGAACGAGATAAGGAAATGACCAGAAATGACATGGCCTATGGTGATTTGTCTTTGGAAGACCACTGGGTTGATTTATCATACTGAATATCCGTAGACCATTATTACTTGTCTCTGGGGTAAAACACAGGTATTATAAATCAACAATCATGACTTAAAAACCCCATAGGCATGACAGAATTACCTAGCTTCCAGCACCTGGCTGCTGTTCAAAATAAATGCTCTGTAATACGTGTTTATGATTTTGGTCACAAATACTAGAAAATTCTAACATCATTTGCTATACCTCAGTTTGATTTATTTATACATTTATGTAAACTGGGTTCCTGAGCTGCTTCCCAGAATTCAATAATGTTAACTTCCCCGATAACAAATAATGGCCAAAAAGAAAAGGAAACTGAGAAATATGGAACATATTTTTCAATTCTAGTTATAAATGAGATGTAGAGTCAATAGTGTTTTCAGTACTGCACCAATGAATAGCAGGTTCACACAGGGAAGAGCTCACACTGCTGAAAAGAGCATAAAACCACTAGGACTCATAGACAGTGTCTCCCAGCATTCATACACATACACTTGCACCCCCTACCTAGATTCCAATCCTCTTCTTTTAGTCTGTCTTACATACAGTTTGCATTGCCTACAGGTTTGGAGTAGGCAAAATTTTCTGCTGCTAGTATTGAAGTCTGGACTACATTCTTGTTTCCATTCCTTTTTGACCCAGGTGCAGTGCATTCTAGTGAAAAACCAGACCTAGAGCCAGAAAACATGAGCTTTAGCCTTGACTTGGCCATTTATTGTCTCTGTGTCCTTTAAAACATTACTTGTGCCCTCTGGCACTTAGTTTATTTTACTTAGAAAAAGAGGTTAATTATAGCTTGCAAATATTAAATAAGCAATCTCCAAGTATATAATGCATATCAAAAAATTCCTTGTAAATTACAATTCAAATGTTCATGTAATTGTAATGGGTTTAAGTTGAATGGAATTCAGAGGCTGTTTTTGTGACTCTCTTGGCTGGTGTTTAATCTTTTCACCTGGTGATTAGAGTGATTGAATGGTATGAGAGAAAATGAAGTCCATGTGTCAGTTCAATATGGTCACTTGCAAGTAACACATTTTATAGAGGTTTTTTTTTTTGGTTTTTCTTTTGTTTTTTTTTTAATTTTAGTGAGAGAGAGAGAGAGAGAGAGAGAGTGAGCGCACTTGCCTATGTGTGCATGAGGTGGGGAAGGAACAGAGAGAGAGAATCCTAAGCAGGCTCCAGACTCAGTGAGGATCCCAATTGGATCCTGATCCTGCAACCCTGGGATCATGAGCTGAGCCAAAATTGAGAGTCCGGTGGTCACCTGACTGAGCCACCCAGGTGCCCCTGATTTTTAAAATAAGGGTTTATTTTTCTCATAAATCAACCAAGGCCAGATGAAGGGGGCTGGAACTTTTAGTTCAATATCTTATTGTTGCTAAAGCTTATGTAACAGTACTCTTGGGCTTTACTTTATGATTGTAGCATGTTGACCTCAACTCTGGATACTAGGTTCTATTCAAGGCAGAAAGAAGAGTGGAGGTATGCCAGCCACAAATATTCGCTTTCATAGGTAAAAAAAAAAACAAAAAACAAAAAAAAAAAAACAAAAAAAAACGCTTTCCTAGGAACCTCCAGCAGATATCCATTTCCACTCATTGACTATAAAGAAGATACTAGTGGTTACCACTTTGTTCAAAGGGGACTGATAGGAGTAAGTTTTCTCCTATGCACAATGCTGTTCTGAACCTAATGTGGGCTTCCTAAAAGAAATTGGACAGTTGACTCATAGTATCTGTCACAAAATAAAACTTGAATGAAACAATTTAAAATTGAGGGGCACCTGGGTGGCTTAGTTGGTTAAGCGTCCAACTTTGGCTCAGGTCATGGTCTACCAGTTGATGAGTTTGATCCCCACGTTAAGCTCTGTGCTGACAAGCTTAGAGCATGGGGCTTGCTTCAGATTCTGTGTCTTCCTCTCTCTCTGCCCCTCCCCAGCATGCGCTCAGTTTCTCTCTGTCAAAAATAAAAATGAACATTGAAAAAAAAAAAGGAATGATATAAATTGAATTAATTTCCCCAATCAGGCCAATATTTTCTTTACATTGAGACTTCAGTCACCAACATTCAATGATCCAAATATGCCAGCTCTCAAGCAGGATGACTACATTTGGTGTTAAACTTGCTTTTCTAATTAGTTACTCTAATTGAGGAACATTTAGCTTCTTGGAACAGAAACCCTCCAAACCATGTTGTTTTCTGATATGTCTGTAACTACAGAAATCAGGAAAAAGGCAGAACCAGATCAGCAAGGCATTGACTTGTGCACACATCTAAGTTTACCAACAGTAGCTAATTAGCAGTTGTATCTGGATAAATGATAAATGGTAAAAACATGACAAATTAGCAACTGTGACTCCCTTGCAGGCAACTGAGTTTAGTTGCATCTATAAATATGGCAAGAACCAGTAGTATGCTTCTTAGAAGCTTGAAGAGAAAGATTCATGCTAACGTGTGCATAAAAACTTTCTGGACATTTGATGAAGGTAATAGAATCATGACCTTCATATCTCACTGTGTTTACCCATGTGTGTTACAGTTCCTATCAGTATCCATAGAGACTAATGCAACAGCATCTATGTGGTCAGTATATGGTACTTGTGTGATAAGGATTCTGTTCTAGTCACATGCTTTAAAAGGTGACTTCAAGCAAGAGCAAGTATTCAAAAGGGAGGACAGTCTGTGAGGAAAAAGAAAGTTGGGAGATACATTTGGAAAAGGAAAAATCATCTATCTATATTACCCAAAGGTCTACAATGTATTAATTTAGTGTCCTTTATCAGGCTTCTACATAGGTATAGAAACATGAGTAACATTGATTGCAGGTTGAGCTTTTGAATTACAAAGAAATTAGATTATGACATGCACACTTTTAGAGTTCTTGGTAGGGAGTATAGACATGTATGTTTCTACTTGTCTCAAAATATTTTGACATTTATCCCTATGAAAACTGAACTATCTCCTAGTAATTTCATTTATAAATAAGAAGAATGTCAAAAATTTCTCAAAGCTAAAGACACCTAATCCTAAACAACTTTACCTTTTCATTTTAATAACTAATACCAAAGCAACATGTGTCTGTCTTAGTCTAGTGCATTGATTTGGTGGAAATCATGTCCTTTATTGGATGTTATGGGAAATCCTGGTCAGCATCCTTATAGACTTTTGTAGGATATCATTTATCAGAAACCCATGAAATAACAGAATGGTTTTGGCTACAGTTTACTTTGATTTTATTCCTATATTCTAACTGCAGCGAAATAGGACTAATCCAATTTGTTAGTTTACTTTTAAAAATCCAGAGACTTCTAGAAGATCTGGAACATTATAGCTCCCCTACAAGCTTAGTTGCCTCAAGAAACTCGCCAAGGCTACTTGATAGTATTTTGTATAGACCAGCCTGGCTTTTCCCTATAATTAGTAAAGTGGGACACTGACACAATAGACCCATTAGTATGCTAGTACTTATCCCACTGCACTGCAAGCCACAAGAAGCTTGGAGGACAACACCAGAATACATCCCCTGTGCAGTTGGAAACCTTTTCAGCTCAATAAGATTATGAAAAAGCAGTATAAACCCTAAGACATTTCACCCGGGGACTCTAGTTTAATAAACCTCTTTAGTATTGTCTATGCACCATAACATGAAAACAAACCGACTACTTCAATGCATAACTGAAGAAAATGGAGGTTGTACACTAACTGGCTAAAGAGAAAACCAATACAAAGCCTAGTTTCTATTTGAGATATAAACCAGACTGGGTGCTGGACAGTGATAAATTGATTGACCATGATCAGTAAAGTGAAATATAATGTATTTTTTGCCTGTCAACCATCCCTTTATTTGAGGAATAAGCATGTCCTGTTCTCTTATAACTCTGCTTACCCAGGAGAAAGTACCTTACTCAGTACTGGGCAATTAGAGCACCTCACTCCCCACCCTGACCACAGTCTGCTTCAGGAGTGGTCATGTGACCCAGCCTTGATGTCCTCTCTCCAGGCCATTTATGAAAGCTACAGGAGTGAAATTCTTCTTGGAGCTGTATGTAACAATCTTTTCCTCTCTATGGAAAGAAAATGTGCCTGAGAATGAAAACAGTAGTGAGAAAAACAAAGCTGAGAGATGAAGGGAGGGAGAGAGGGAAGGAGAGAGACAGAAACAGACAGGGAGAGAGACTGATTATTAATAATTTGTGGAGCTGGACCCAGCTGTGGTAGATCCTAAATCTATTTTTAGATTTTTTATTGCCAAGATTGTTTTGTTGTTGTTAATCTAGTTTGAATTGAGAGTCTCTCAATTGAAGTTTTGAGTGTAAACTGTCAAATACACAAAATTGAAATTACAATGAATTCCAGAAAGTAGCTTGTAGATTGAAGAGGTTTTTAGAATATCCAAATATCATCATATAGCATGCCAAACAAGAGACTGGCTTAGCTGTGGCATGGCTATGTAGCATATGGAATCTGGACCTGCTCATCCTATCCCACCTAGCTCTTCAAGTGATCTCATCACATTATCCCATGTCAAGCCTGTAGTTTCTGACTTGATTGGCCCCATGCTTTAAGATGACTGATAGCACACTCATTACAGTGATTTGAACTCAAAGCCCAGAATAGTGGTAACATTTACGAGGGGAACACTCAATAGAAGTGAGCAGTACAATGTAGCTGGAAGATAGAATTACTTTTGGTAGAAAGAGCGAGAATTGAACTTGCTGTCATTAAAAAAAAAAATCACTGAGCATGAATTTAGTGCTCTCGATTAATATGCTGCACTAAAATTTTGCAATATCTCCTGATCTAGGGCAGGAAATGGTTGTGTGTTTATCCTGAGAACTACAGATTAGGGCAAGTCGTTCTTTTGCAGAGTGGTGCTTAGGGACATAGCATTCAGGGGCTCATCACTTCTCTACTCCCAACCATTTAACCATAAGCAGTACTGGGTGTAAGGGCTTCTACATATGTAGCATGAGATAAATGGGAATCATGAATTGTGAATATAAAACAAAGTCTAAGGAAAAACAAAATATCTACTTTGTTGGGAAAAAAAAAAAAAAGATGACTTGGAGCCCTTATGTCTCAAAGCTTTTAACTAAAAAGCCACAGGACAAAAAGGAAAGGGACACTGTAGACCAGAGGTTAAAATCCTTTCCAGATCAGTTTCCCTTTGTACGTAGCCACTTGATATACATTACATTAGTCCAGTGGTTTTTCTACTTAATAAGCATGTTGTGGGGCTCATCTGGAAACCAGAGTCTTGTACACATTGGCTTTTTAACAGCTCCATGAGGGAATTGATCACAGATACACTCTGGTTTTAACCTCAGAACATGGGGTGGACTTAGTTAAGTGCACTCACTGTCAATATTTCTCCTCCATACATAATGGACAGCACATGCTCCAAGTGCTAACTGGGTAATTCAGAGTTCAATACTCAGGAAAGTGAGAGATGGAAAATCTCACGCTATACTTTATAACCATTGCTGCTTAACAGATCAAAAGCTTTACGGCAATCACACCTTTGGTGCATTTTACTTTTGCAGCAGTTGCTAGAAGTGCTTTATTTTCATTATAACTTACTCCCCTAGGAAAAAGTAGTAGATGTCATTGGCAAATGCATTAGGAAGTGTCATACTCTACATGATTGTTGTGCAGCTAGTGGTGGTAGGGATAGAGGGTGCCTGTTGGTCTGTGGCATTCTTAGTCACAAAACTGCTATAGGGGCTATACATTCTGATTTGGCATCCACAGATCATTTTGTCCCTGTTTTTCTTCTTTTAATCATAATATGTATACACATACATTCTCTGTATGCATAGCAGAAAGGACTTAGACTATTTAGCAAGTTATGTTCATAACTGTACTTTGTTCAACACTGCACAAGTACTCAGGGGTTCAATTAGGAGACTGCAAATCTAGCAGTCCTTTACCTGAAGTGAGTCTCTTGCTTTAGGGGATCACCTGATTGCTTCCAAGAGTCAAAGCTTTGTCTACCTTATTTGGTGAGGAGGCAGTGGCGGTAGGGGGGTATCTCTCAAAGACTCTCAAAGCAGGTGGTACTACTGGTGAAGCAATGGCATGCTTAGTGTGGCTCAATTTACATTCCAGGGGGCTCTTATCTCTAGGGCAGCTCTAAGGAAACAGGAAGCCAGGGATTCAGGTATCAAAAAGGAGTATCTCAGCACAAATTCAAGCCCCACAGGTATGAGGAGAACTCATTTTCTGTTTAGACTATATTCCAGTTTGACCTCTTCAGGATCTCTGAGCTCCGGATGAGTGTAGTAATGCTCAAGGATTAGTTTGAGAGCTTGCATTTAAAACGACAATTGCAAAGTCCCGCAGATATGGGTGTTTTGCCAACTCTGTGAATCACAATTATTTGGACACATTTCAGACAATCTACTAGTCCAGTTTCACAGAGGCCTTTGTCACAGTAAGCCAAGTATAAATTATAAATGTGCTTTCTAGAGCAACCGTGAAGAAAGTGAGGGTTTATTTCGTGATCTCCACCTTAACCTTTGGAAGAAAGGTGGTGCTGAAGAAAGAGTCAGGATGTGGGATCAGGAGCCAGAATCATTGCATTCAGTCCCTGTGAACTTAATCACTGGGTGCAATGACCCAGTTATGTTTTTTCTGAGTCTTAGTTTTCCTTTCAAATGAAAAAATAAGAAAAGTTTCCATTTGATCAACTAAATCTTCTGTTTACCTTATTTCATTATGGCCCGTGAGGTAGGCAATATCATTGTTCCTACTACACAGGTGAGGACACTGGGACACAGAGGTTACATTTTTCTGTCTCCATTCACAAATATACACAGTGGTGAAACAGGGAAAATCTGTCTCTAGAGACATTTTTGCTAATTATTGTACACTACTAATATTACTAATTTCTTTACGAGAGTGGTCATAAGCATGAAATTAAAAGTACATATGAGAACATTTTATAAATTGGAAGGCAATGAATAGATTTGGCCAACATGTTATTTTTAGTCAAATCTAGAAGTCTCACTCCTCCTACTCCTCACTGATCTCCTGCTGTTTCCCAGTGGGCTAAAGTTCCTATTGCAGTGACTAAATTCCAGATGTTTCTGCCTCCTGTTAGTTCTTCCCTGTTCCAGTCTCTCACAGTTCTGCTCCTATTTGAAGTCTAGCTACGTGTTCTCTATGCTCAGTATACTGACAGTCCCTGATGTATTAAGTATATTTATTTTTCAGGTTAATATTTATATTTTAATAGATAGTGTCTCATAGTGCCCTTCACTCAATACTATAAAAGTGGTTTTCTATTACATAACATGATAAACCTAAGTAAAGGGGAAGATAGCTTTAAGTTAGTGGAGTTCTTCCATAAACTTCCTATAGAGAAGTCAGCTTTGTAAGCCAGGACTTCCCAGGGTATGGCCTACAGACCACTTACATCTGAATCATCAGGCCTGTATAATCAGACTCCCAGGCCTCATTGAGAGATTCTGATTTATTTAAACATTTAACATTAAACATTCATTTAAACATCAAAGAAAAAAAACATCCTAGAGTTTGATATTTCATTGCTCTACAGCCAATTATAGCTCCTATTCTATAATGCCTTACAGATAATTTTATACACTAGTAGGTATTTCCCATAAGTGGTATCAAGGACAGTTTATTCAGAAGAGTGTTGAATATCAAAGATCAGCATAACATCAACTCGAAAAAGTCTGTGTGCAGGTTACATGAAGGAATAGATGAGTTGTGAAACATATAGAGTGATTTATTCATTAAAGGGGTATCTTCTAGGGAGTGGCTGGGCGGCTCCGTCACTTGAGAGTCTATTTCTTGACTTCAGCTCCGGGTTGTTGGATAGAGCCACGTGTTGGGCTCTGGGCTGAGCATGGAGCCTGGTTAAGAATCTCTCTGTCTCTCTGTCTCTGTCTTCCTCTGTGTGTGTGTGTGTGTGTGTGTGTGTGTGTGTGTGTCTCCTTCTCTCTAAAATATAAATAAATATATAAAAGGGATCTTTTCCTAGTCAACGGTCAAACATTTTCTTGGTTTACATAATGCCTTTCCTGGAATCGACCAGTAATGCAAACAAACCCAGCTGCTCTACTTAGCTTCATTATTATTTTTTTGACGGCTAGTTGATTCATGTACAACTTTGTTTCAAATGATTTTCATTTTCCATGAGAAAAAATGAGTAAATATGCAGAGATATTTATTTTAAAGAGTGACTTTTCCAATGTCCCTCCTGTGTGCCATATAAGAGACAAGAGATGAAAGAAACCTTCCTCTGGGTCTGACAAGCTTCCAAACAGCCAATGAGCAGGAGGAAAGGGGCCAATGAAGCAGTCTCTCTCTGACTCAGTACTGTATTGTAACACAGGAACTTTTCCTATGACTGATAGGACAGGAAAAAAAAAAATCAACTGCCCTAGGAACATTGAGGCCTACCAAACCATGTACTCTAAGCAGCTTGAAAAATCTGAATTCTCTCACTTCAAAGGTGTTGAAAATTTTTCAAATGCAAATGCCTGAAAGTTAGGACCCAGAGTTGAAAAAAAAGAGCATGTTTTTTGTTTTTATTTTCAAAGGAGGATAGTGTCTTCTGGAATCACCATGCATACATTATTTTAAGTGGAGATAGTTTCTATTCAAGGGTTTTGAAACCAAGACAAAATATATAAGGTGGATTGTAATACTTGAAAGCACTCTCATTCCCAAGGGTCTGCCAGTCATCATATTCCATGCCCATTCTCTCCCAGCTGTATAAATTGGCCCCAGGGTGCAGTATTTGACACAGAAAGCTTCAGTCTCAGAATATTTCTCTCAACCCAATTTTCCTTAAAATTGGTCTTGCCATTAAGCTAGAAGACAGAAAATATAACCTTTGTAAGGGAGATACATTCACAGGGACATCTGCCACTCAAAGCATATATATTTCCATGGGCAAGTATATCATCCTTAAAGCACTGAAATGCTCATGTCTGTAGAAGAACACATGAAACATCAAATTCTGGCAACTGTTAGGAAATGAGTTCATGGAATTTGCTATAGATTTCTTTGTTTGAACAAATTGGGAGCTGCTCCCCTGGGACCCCACTCATAGCATTTTAACGTTTTCACTGAGGTACAAAAACAAAGGTAATGATCTTGTGGTTCAGAGGCTACACTATTAAATCATTTATTTACAGAGGCTTACTACAAAAAACCCTTAAAAACCCATAAAATATAAATAGTATAAAATATTTCACACCTTTTGGAAATCTACACATACACTTGAGTCTCTGCTAATGGATGCATTTGGGCAGCTTTAAGGTTTTAGCAGCTCCTCCTCCTTCTTGCTAGGTGTTTATACATAGGAGGAACAATTCTCTATCACAGCTAGTTGTGTTCAGTCAGGAAATCTTCAGGAACACATTGAAAATGGAAATCAATTATTAAAATGAAATTGTTTTTCAAATTTCTGACTGAAGAAGCTTAGGAATTGTTCTAGAAGAACATGTTCCATAATCTGACAGAGCCCCTTGTCTAGCCCAAGTTCATCAGCTTATTGTGTTATTAGGATGTTTGATGTTTACTTTTTCCCCCATTTGAGCCATAGAGGCATTTTAAGGTTTTATGATTTTAAGATAGGACATGATTTTTTACTGGGTAGTTTCGTGGTTTGTTTCCAGATTGTATGCATGTGGCTTTGGTAGAAACTAGATCCCTCTGTTACTATCTATAGGAATCTGGTGTCTTTCTATTAGCTACCTCTTAATGCTAGGGATACGGTGGTAATGGGTAGAATGCCAGGGCTCATATTTGAATAACATATCAGAGAGAACCTTTTTCTGAGTGTCTAATAGATGCCAAGCACAGTTCTAGTTATGGAGGTATAACTGTGACCCAAAGCAGCAAAGCCCTCTCTACTGGGGCTTACATTCTAGTTGAAGTAGAAAGGAAATAAGCAGTTAAACTAATAAATATATAGTATACCACTGGTTGATATGGAGGAAAAAAAAAACTGACCATAAAAAGTGATGAGAGGAAAGAGAACAGCTAGGGTTAAATTACTATATTTTGTCAAACCAAAGACATGAGCAATTGCTAATATGCACCTGTATTTATCTGCCAATACAACGGAAAGAAAGTTTCCAGTTATAGTTGTAAGATGCCATCATTTGTAAGATGCATCCAATTCTCAGAGATACTCAACTTAAAAAGAGAAAGGGTTATCTTAAATAAATAATATGTGTATTGGGTTGTCAGGAAAGGTTTTACTGATAAAGTAATATTTAAGCAGAGACCCCAGGGAATAGAGGGTGATTCATGTATGACTATTAGAGGGAGAGCATTTAAACAGAGAGACCAGCAGGTACAAAGTCCCTGAGGTGTGGCCTGCTGTGAATCCTCACATTTGAGGTATAACAGCAAGCTGGTCTGGCTGCCTGCAGAGAAATAGGCAAGGAGTGGAATCCATAGGGCCTTCTAGGCCAGAGTAAGAAAGTTAGATATTACTCTGAGTGAGAAGGAAAGCAAGAAGAGGTTTTGAGCGGATGAGGACACAATCTGGTTTAGGATGTGAAAGCATTACTCTAGCTGCTCTCCACCCTGTGGATAACAGGAAGTAGGGTAAAACTGGTGAAAGCAGAGCAACACGGTAGGAAGCTGTTGAAATCATCCATACATAAGATAATGATAGCTTTGACTAATGGGTGGGGTATTGACATGAAGTTATATGTGATCAGATTCTTAGTGCATTTCAGAGTTACAGTCTTTGAGAGCAGGAAGCTGTATATGATCCAATTTTAAAAGGCTATTCTATTGTCTAGGGATGACAGTCATGTTTGTTATACAGTTGAACTGATATCTAAGGGTATTTCTTCAAAAGATAAAATTCCGAAGTAGTAGAATTTAGAAACTAGAAAATGTTGATGTCCATAACATCTGATAGAGAAGTTCCGAGGGCTTCCCCCGTTGGTCATAGATACTAACTTGAAACTATGGATTCAGAAGCAGAATTTCTCTGGAGAGTGAGAATAGCCTGTGTGCCTAAGTAGTGAATGCACAGCACAAAAATAGAACCTGTTGAGATTGGGTGAAGAAGAGTCCTGAGACTTTTCGAGTCCAGTTGATGATCGTAGTCCACACTGGTTCATGAAAGCTTTGCCGGGCAAATCAATCTTTTTTTTTTTTTTTTTCTGTATCTATTTTAATGTTAGTTTTAAAGAGTAAGCTGCTGGAACACCTGGGTGGCTCAGTCAATTAAGTTTCCGATTTCAGCTCAAGTCATGATCTCACAGTTCATGGGTTGGAGCCCTGCATCAGGCTCTGTGCTAACAGCGCGGAGCCTGGAGCCTGCTTCAAATTCTTTGTCTTTGTCTCTCTCTCTCTCTCTCTCTCTCTCTCTGCCCCTCCCCCATTCACACTCTGTCCCTCTCTCTCTCAAAAATGAAAAAAAAACCACATTTAAAAAATTAAAAAAAGAGTCAGCTACTTAGTAACATTCCAACTTTTTATTACTGAAAAGTAAGGGGTAATGGTAGAGAAGTAAAGTAAACTTAACATTGGGGTCCACATACCTGAGCCTGAATGTCAGGCCACAACCTCTTGTGTACCTGGTCATAGGAAATTTACTTCACTTTTCTGAGCTCTCAGTGCCAACTTCTGAAAAATGAGGCTCGTAATAATACCTTCCTCATGTGATTGCTGTGAGGATTAAAGGAGAGCATGTAGGTTTGGCATCTAGCACAATTAGTGGGACATAGTAAGTTCTCAGTAATTAGCTATCATCATTATTTGTGCCACTAAAGCATAAGAATAAAAAGAACAACATAATTCACAGGAAACCAACATGGTGACAACAGTCATCCTTCCAGTTGGAGGATGTTCTTACAGACAGACAGATCAAAGTTTAAAGGGGAAAAGACAAAGATGAATTTGAATTGTGGCTCTTCTCCTGCCTGGGTTTTCTTAACCTCTCACAACGCTGTGATTTACATGGCAACTTTGGTTCTCCTTAATCTAGTGTCTTCCTGAGCTCTTTGTCTCACTGGAATCTCAGTGTTGGCTGCTGAGAATCACTGGGTTAGTTATTTATGGAAGCGGGTGGAAAACCTAGAGAAACATTAGATGATTTGCTATTGTGGGGCCCTTCGAGGGGCTCTTTAGTGGTGACTGGGGGATCATCCTTTGTCACAATTGTGCACCATTGTTGGACATCTCAGAGAAGCCCTGCTGAATTGGGCTGTGTTGAATTTGTTGAATCAAACTCCTTGAATTCAGTTTGGTGTCTCTCTTGTTCTGTCTTTGACTCTTGCTTTCTTCCTTCTGTTGCCTGCCTGAAGCATCATCTGCTTCCTCTCCTGCCTCTCTCCTTTTCATTTTCCATCTGTTTGTCTCTCACTTTTCTCCATATCAGTTTGTCTCTACACATTCCTGTGGCACCTTTCACCAAAGATCTGCAGAGTTCAGCATAGTTGTTACTTAGTAGGTATTGTAGAGCATTCATCATTGTGTTCATCAAAGGACAGATTAACTCCCTGCTGCCTATCACCAACCTGTAGCAAGGGGCCATGCTGTTCCAGGTTAGTTCAAGACAGCAGGGAGCTAATTGTTCCCTTAGTCCTTGTGGTGGTAAACTCTTCATGATGTTCACAGGTTCACACCCTGCTCTTAAAAGAACCTATTTTTACTAACTTCTTGGCTGATTACCACCCTGCCTGTAATCCACTCTTATGGCAGGAAAGGTACTGTCAAGGCAGCTCCAGGCAAAGTGGGATAATACAGTGTTTTTTGACACCTTTCAGTGTGAGCTCTGGCTCCCTTAAGTAACAGAGACAGCCTGCATCATTATTTTTAAGGAGAAAGATGTCACTGTGTGTGAGTTTGTGTTCACTAATGTGCAGATTTGGAAGGCCGTCATTTTCTATTTTCCTTGGATGTATTGTCAAGAGATGGATAGAGCGGAGTGGGCCCTGCCTCACATTTAATGCTACAGGGCCTTGAAAAATGTAGGCATTCCACAAAGGCTACAATTTACAAACAGTGTGTTCATACCCACCTGTGCATTTGTTAGTCTATAGTTAACACCTGTATGCATTGTGAATGCATATTAGAAATATTCACAAGAACTGCTAAGTGCAGGCTAGGCAACACGTATTTCAAAAAAAGATCTCTGCAATACTTTTGGGGGCAAAATCTGCATTGTCTTGATATTATGGAAGCAATTATGCACAGTAAAAACGTTATCTTGTCCATAAAGGCCAAGAATTGATTGGCACCTGCTTGTTCTGCCTCAACAACATACACCCTAATATACTACCAACAATGAGAAAGACAGTTTGCCTACCAGTACCCAGTATACTGTGGAGGTACAATACATATTAAGCCACTACTACTGAAGTAATTGAAATATAAAAGAAAATGTGGTAGAATTGATTTACTGCCACTATTTATGAGTATGTGGATTCTTCTAGATGAATTGCCCCCCCCCCCACACACACAGGCACAATCCTTTTCCTTTTCTACCTGACTCTCTTCTTCTACCTCTTAATCCCCTCCCTTTTCCTTTTAACACACCTTCACCTTCTTTTCTAACTGCTGTCTTTTCTCTTGGTCCTCTAATGTTTCTTTCACATTAAGTTATTTCAAATAGCAAACTTGGGATTGTTATAATAACTTCCAATCAGTCCCTTGCTTCAAATCTTCCTCCATTTCTCTCAAATGCATCTCCACCTTTAATCTCATCTCTAATCCCACAGCCTCTACCTTTCGGCTTTGTTCACTTTGAGTTCTTGACCTCAGTCTCTCCTATATACCATTCATCTTTCATAAGCTTCTGGATGATCTTTTCTTTCCCTCCCTACCCCAACTCACCAGTATGGTTCCTGAATGCCTGAGTGACATTTTTGCTCCAAGTCCAGAGCTCGAGACCCTCTGTCACCTGCCCATCCCATTTGTCCACAGTGGCATCACTTGTTACCCTTGCTTCAGTCTGCCCTTATTCCAGCCAAGTCCAGGTACCCCACCCCCGTTCACCCTACTGACACATTTCCTTCATTGTGTCTTGGAGTTCTTGCACAGATTGTCCTGCCAGCACCCTGCCAAGGTATGGGAATCATACCCTTATGAGCAGCTAAAAGCTCTCACCTTCCTGGAAGTGTTTCTGGAGATTGTCATATATCTTTACGTATGTTCTTCTACTTTGCATCATTGTACTTTAGGCATTAACATTGCTGGCACCCAGCTTTCATTTGTTTTACTGTTACCTAAAAGCCTATCTCAAGGAATTCTAAAAGTGCATTTTCTTTTTCTCCTGTGAAATTACAAATAATGTTTATCACTGACCTTGTTTACAAAATGTTTTGCATTTTGCTTTGCCTGGTATAGAATTATGGACATAATAAGAACCACATTAATGTGCCCTAACTAATTCTTCTCTTACATCCTTAATGATATATTCCTTGTGCCACTGTTTCTTTTCACGTAGGTGTAAAAAAAAAAATCTCCCTCACTGGATTATAAACCCCCTGAAATTGTACATTAAAAAATCTTTTATAGAGCTCTACACTCAGTGGGTAATCAAAACTGTCTTGACATACCATATAAGATAATGAAATTGATTCTTCCATTATTTATAAAAAGGTTTATCTTTTATTCTTTTTGTTACTGTTTCTGCAATTCATATTGCTATTCTTTCCAACTCTTTTTGCTATTAATATTATCTTTAAAAGAAAGTTGTTAGTTCCTTGATGGCAAGACTGACTTCTGCGCCTGTGACTTTATAGCACACAACCTTGAAAAAGCTGAGCTGAAGAAGTAGTAGGTACTAAGTATTAATTTGGTGATTATTCTTGTTCTATTCAGTAAACAGCCTAACATAGTCAGTAGTTACGAACATGGATTTAGAGTCAAATGCTTGAGTCTGAATCTGAACTCCATCCTTAAAAGCTCTGTGACTTGGCTAAGTTACTAAACTTCTCTGTGCCTTAGTTCACACGTTTTTAAATGGAAATTATAATATATCCTGTTCAACAAGGATGTTTTGAAGATTATATTGAACTAATGCATGTAAAACACTTACTAGATAAAAGGCTGGTGTACACTAATAATTGCAAAAAAGTATTTGCTATTGTATCTTGCCCTCAGGCATGATCGTCCAGTAGATAGTTTTCAACGTGCCTTTAATCTTTGATGAGTAGGACAATCAGACTCTGTTGTGGAGATTTCCTGATGAGTAAATATTGTAAAGAAATAATAATACTCAAAAAGTCTCATGATCCTTTTTGTATACAATGGTATTAAGGATTGATCTTATTAATATAAGCAGATTCAGAAATGCTACTCCATACAGTAACAAAAAGTGAACAGTAAGGTCATATAAGATCTTCAGGGAACATACAGAATATATCTGCATAGTGAAAGTGAAACTCATGTTTAAATTTCCAGTGCAGTATTCAAAGCTTTTGATGAGAAGGATGTATATAAATAGGCATTAGTGTTTTCGGGATGGTGGCTTTGGAGAGAGGTGCTTAGGAAATTGTAATTTGAACTTACACCCAGGATAGCTAGGTCACTCATGATATATCTATCCTCAGCCCAGAATTCCTGCCTTCTCTTATAACCATGTCGGGCCACTATACACACCAGGCAAACTCTTATTAATATTTCAGAACTTAAGTCATGTCTCATTTTCTGATTCTTTGTACCTCCACTGCCATAAAATCGATCAGTTCTCAAAGCTTCTTCCATAACTTACTCATGTTCCTGTCATTATATTTATTACCTATATTGTAATGTATTTGTTTACATGTATGTCTTCTTGTGGCTTAGTGACTTTGTGGACTGGACTTTGGAAAGTCCTCTATCCTGAGTTACCAGCCTAGTTTCTAGTACACTTTAACTATCCAAAGTTTTTGTTCGTTAGTTTTATCAATTTTTTAAATCCTGTATAACAATGCTGTGGATTTTCTGAATGGGGAATCAAAAGTAGAAACAAGAGCATAAATCCAGTATTGACAAGAAAAAAAAAACGCTAACAGCAAATTAGAAAGGAAAAAAAATGAAAAGGAAACACATAAAGCAAAGATCCTTCAATGAAGAATGTATCCTGGAAGAGACATGGAAAACTGTCTAGTAAAGGTCTATTCTCAGAGTTGGAATGGCACAAAGCAGAAAAATCTTCAGCTATGTGTGCTCACAGAAAACTAGAGACTTAAATAAAGATGTCACAGAGGGTTAAATTGGAAGGTGTCTGGGGCAGAAGGCAGTATAGGAATGAGCTTTAGGGTCAGATGGACTTGGTTTCTAACTCCAGGTGAGCAACTTGTCATGTGACTTTTGAAAATTAAGTACCCTTTCTTATCCAAGGTGTTTTTTTGTTTTTTTTTTATTTTTGTTTTTTTAATGTGGAAAATGAAGTAGAAAATGAAACCTACCTCTGAGGGCTGCTGTAAGGCTTAAATATCCCCAAGCTCAGATGCATGGCTTAAGCCACTGCTGAGTTAAGGTCAACTATTATCATCATTAGTGTAGATAAGATCCAAGATTATTAGTGGAAGAAATGTAATATGACTGCCATCTTTGTTTAATTTAGCAAACTTCTTGAGGAATACATTCATAGAACTTTGTTTAAAAAGACTCACATAGAGATGCTGTTAGAAATGTTAGTACAAAAAACCCTGGATTGCAAGTAACTTGTTCTGCAAGTGTCACGCAAGATGAGTAAACATTTCAAATAAATTTTAACTTTATAAATGAGCTATGTCATGCAATACGAGTAGTATTGACGCCCAACATCACATGATCACAACTGAGCCAATGGTTCTTGAAATTTGCTTTAACATTCAAGTGGTTTGGATTAAAAGCACATTTCTGGAATGAATTATGCTTGCGAGCCAAGGTAGTATATCTGATATTCATATATTTACACAATTGGTATCCATATATGTATACCTTCATTATCAGGCCAATTTATTATTACATACAATTTTTTTTTTTTTTTGAGACAGAGCATGAGTGGGGTAGAGAGGCAGAAAGAGAGAGAGAGGGAGAGGGGGAGAGAGAATGACAGAGGGGGAGAGAGAGAGAGAGAGAGAGGCAGAGAGAGAGAGTGAGTTAAGCAGACTTCATGTTGCACACTGGACTAGTACCACAACTGTGAGATTATGACCTGAGCCATAATCAAGAGTTGGATGCTTAACTGACTGAGCCATCCAGGTGCCCCAAGTTGTTTTTTTGTTTTTTGTTTTTTTTAAGTAGCATTTTTAGTATAGAAAAATTTAATCAGGTACAGTGACTTAATGGT
Source organism: Prionailurus viverrinus (assembly GCF_022837055.1). Classification (NCBI taxonomy): domain Eukaryota; kingdom Metazoa; phylum Chordata; class Mammalia; order Carnivora; family Felidae; genus Prionailurus; species Prionailurus viverrinus. Next base: position 96,776,553 of record NC_062569.1, read on the forward strand.
ACAGTAAATGATGAACTGTCTTCTCAATGAAATTAAATATAAGAAATAGATGTTTTCTGTTTTAAGTTTTAAATGATTAAGTATTTGATCATATTCTAGATTCATCGCTCATCAATATGTTAAAAGAAAAGGTTAAATTCTAGTAGCATCATTCCTTTAATTAATTGCCAGTGGATAAATAAAGTGAACTAAATTCCATGTGAACACAGACACATTAAACTTGACCTGGTTACATATACAATTAAAAGTTTGAACTCTATCAAGACTCTGACCCCTTTGAATTCTTCTCCTTATGTTAATAGGACTCCTGACTTACGACTATAGCTTTAAAAAACATTAGACGAAAGATTTGTTTGTTTCTTCCCTTGCCCTCCTCTGGCCCCTAGAAAGTAAAGAAATAAGCATGGTGTTTTTGAAGTGTCCAAGAGTTTCAACATATTAGTAAAAATAGAATTTGCATTTCAACTTTTAATAACAATATAATTTTTAAGGGAAGAAAATTTAGTTCGTAAGTCACATGGTTTCATTTGCAATCTTATCAATAAGTTCAAGGGACTGGCAACCTAGCAAAACTGGAATAAAATGCTTACCTCTTCCATCATTATAAATGTCCATTAGACCAAGACGGTTGGGTAACTCCAAGCCTGATGTATTGTGGATCAATACCTGATTGAAACAGTTTATATCTATCATGGAGATCTTCCTTCACCTAGTGTGAGAATAAAATCTCACACATTCCCCACTTTAGCATGAATGCATATTATTTTTGCATCTGATTATTGCTAGTGTGTTTCTTCAACACTCCCTCTGTGATAGGTTTCACTTCCATTTTCAGAAAAGTTAGAATATAGCAAACTTAATAACTTTCCCAAAGTCACAAGAGAGCCAAGGCAGAAAAATTCAATGGAAAAGAGTAAGAATGTAAACTTACACATTGTAAGTTTTCTAGTAATTAGTTGAGAGATAATCCTTAAAAGATAAGAGAAATTTGTGCCCACATGTATAAGGATTAGGAGATATTTGGAAACGTGAAACCTCCTTAATAATGTATTTCTTTGTGGACAAATTTATTTGTACGTTATAGCTCCTTCTTCATCCTCCCCCACCCTTTCTTTATTACAAAGGGACTCCAAACAAAGTATCCCCATAAAAACAGGGCCTGTGCCCCTCACACTATTCTGCTTATACTCACACTGCCTCCTTAGTTTGACTGATACATCAGTTAATCATTACCAGGCGCCTCCTGGCACTGACACAAAGGCTTTTTCAGTTGGCATAAGACAAAAAATTATAATTATTTTAGTAGATTAATACTTCATTTGCATTTACTCCTCCCTCCCTCATTTGTGAATAGAATAAGCTCAGATTTCCAACTAAATAAGCTTTTTACTGGCATAAAAAATAATAAAAGTTTCTTAAAATGTTATATCACAGTAATGCCTTTTCTATCTAATACAGTGTTCGTGTTGAAATAATCCAAAGCAGTTTAATGATTTAAAAAATAAATAGTATTTCTCATCCGTCCTTTTCTACATAACCATTATATATGATGATCACTATGGGATTCTGAAATAGAGCTAGTTCTTATGTTTCCTATTATGGTTTTCTTAAGATTGGTTCCCCCTCACTTTAAATCTCACCAGAGACAATTTCCCTTCTTTAAGAGCAAAAATAAATTTTCCCAGGAGAACTTATGAAAGACATCTGTTAAGGCTCCAACTTTCTCCCATATCCATGGGGATCTTGAAGCCCCAAATTTGTCCTGGATATCTTGGAGCTGGATGTAATCTGCCAGAGATGTCCCAAACTAAAGGCAATAAAAACAGACTGTCTTTGTGATAGGGGGAGTTGTGGACAGGGAGATTCTTGCAGCATAGGATTTGGGTGGACCATTGGATTTAGCATGAACTGTGCTTTCAGATCCAACAAGAAGTAATAGTAATATTAATAACTCCTCCTAAATTTGTAATGTGTGTTTCTATATCCTCAGTGGACCAAAATAGATACCAGAGTTCTTATAATAGACTGGTTCATTTTAAGATTGTTTTCATATAGTCTTTACTTCTGAGTAGCAGAGATTTCAGGAATGAAGAAAAACTGGGGCATTGTTCACTTCATTTTGTCACTATGCCAAATCCACACCAGCATGGAAGCACTTCTGAAATTCTCACTGTCCAGAATACTTAGGTATGAGAGCAATGTATCTACGTCCTCATTCTTGAAGCAAAAATAGTCATATACCACACAAAAAAAGTTTGCATTTGCCTATTTCATAACAGAATGTGACAACTATTTGGTTTAGAAATGCCTCACAAAATGGGAAAGAAAAGTAGATAAAAATGCAGTAGAAGTTCATTTGGAAGGTTAACTTGACATGCACTTAAAGGTGGTGCTCGGTTGAATATACCATATAGTGTTAGTTTATATAGTTATAAAATTATTTTTAAAGTGAAAAAAGGTAACAGGTAGTGCAAATATTACCTAAGTCTCAAACTACAACAGTCGGAAAATCAGAGAAGTTTACTCATTGAAGTATACAGATTTTACTTTATCAGTTTTAATTCAGAACAAAAGAAAGAGTTGATATTTTATAATTGTATTCATAATGTTAAGTAACACTTGGATTATGAAACTTAATTCAAGGTATTCAAGTGATCACAAGCTCTGTAGCATTGGTAGGGATTCATTGATTCTGCCATAGAAATGTTTAATGTATCAATTTAAATCAGTTCCGTCCTTTATGGGAAGGGAAAATAGAATCATTTCCCAGGGTGCTGCTAAAAAGAAATGTACATCCTTCCACCCCCTGTCAGGTATAGCAATGAAGTTGAGATTGTACCTGTTTAGTCTTTAATTGAACCAGGACACTGACTAAAATTGTACTCCCCACTCTGAGACTTTCCAAGACATCTCTTTAAATTCACTTCCTTCTCTTCCCTTGAAACCCAACTAGTACTGCCCTTTCTCTTGGCTTATCAAAGAATGAATGTAGGCAAATACACAAGAAGTGCCTATGTTAGAGCTGAGAAAGTGGTGAATGCCCCTCTAGGAACTTTTAAATTTAGAAAAAGAAAGAAAGAAAGAAAGAAAGAAAGAAAGAAAGAAAGAGGAGGGAGGGAGGGAGGAAGGAAGGAGAGGGGATGGGATGGGAGGGGAGGGGAGGAGAGGAGAGAGGAGAGGAGAGGAGAGGAGAGGAGAGGAGAGGAGAGGAGAGGAGAGGAGAGGGAAAGGACAGGAAAGGGAAGGGAAGGGAAAGGGAAGGGAAAGGGAAGGGAAGGGGAAGGGGAAGGGGAAGGGGAAGGGAATGGGAAAGGGAAAGGGAAAGGGAAAGGGAAAGGAAGGTACTTACTCCTTCTTAGCCATAGCCCTTCTTTTAGCTTCAGAGGTAAAGTGCTTCAGAGAAGCACAAGGCTTCTCTACATCACTAAAGCCCATTGCCAATGTTGTAAAGGAAGAAGGGTTCCAGACACTCTTTGGCCATTATGAAATAATTCCAGCCTCCCACGAATGTCATAGTATTTCCTGAACAATCTCCAAAAGATTTGAAAGGAAAAATGAATACATCACCAAAGAACTTATGGGGGACATTGCCATTATTTTAAATAGATCAATAGAGAATTACTATGTGGCTTGTTTGAGAATTTCAGGACTTTGAAGTCATTATTTGCCTTACATCTTAGAGAAATGTACATATACTTTACATATTCAGGATGTAAAGTGAAAATCATCTTTTATGGCAACAAAATTTGATCTGGGTGGTTTGCACCCCATCCTGCCTCCTTTGGGTTTTTGTGCTTATGCATTTCAAACATAAATATGAGAGAAATGCTTTTAAAAACTATTTTTAATGCTATTAGTTTATGAAACACATTTTCAGTGATGTTATCTCTTAGATGACTTGTGATCAATTTTATTCTACTGTCTATTTCAAAATTATTATAATACTGCTCATCTTAATCATTACTGAAATTTGAGTTATTTTGACTCATTTTTCAACCCACTATGTCTAATCTACTGACCCACTGATGCCATTTTTCTGCCTCCTCCATCCTTTTCATTTCTATCTCTACAAAAAAAGGCCTCACTATCAGACACCTAAATTATTACAGTGGCCCCTAAACCCACCTCTTTCTGTTTTCTATGTGGTTTTCAATCTGCCCTGCTCTCCACAGTTAAGTGGCATTTTAAAAAGACATTTTGATGATTATTCACCCTCTTTTAAAGCTTTTCAGGAGATCCTTTCTTTTAGTGAAATTCTTTACCCTGACAGTTAAGGCCAAAATTTATTGACCATAGCCGGTTTTCCCAATATTTCATCCTATTAATTTTCCACGTGAGTCATTTTTTTCTGGATAGAGTGTTGTGTGAACTGTCTACTGAACATTCCATCCTCAACCCTTGCCTTTCGGATTCTGTTCATAGTGTGCTCAGAGTCTAAATCCCCTGCCTTTTTGCTTGCAAACATTGAACATAAGCCCCTCCTCCTCTTCCCTGAAGCCTACTCTACCAGAACTTCTCAGAGTCATCCCATAACTCATGCTTTAGCATTCACTGAGTCTGTTAATTTTCTCTCAGGTGATTATGTATTTACCCTGTATACCGTCTAAACTAAAAACTCCCTATTATTTCCCTTTTCCTTGAATTCCCAAATCACCTAGCAAAATTTTAAGGGGTAATAGAGTGAATGCTTAGATGAAACATATTATTTAAAAATATTTCATAATGAGATAATCTGATTTCCATCAAAACTGTATTTTAGTCCCAATGAACTATATTGCTTCTTCAGATGTTAAACATTCAAAACAATGTATCAGTATCAGGGGTAAGCATCTGGTCATTTGTAGTTTTAAGGTAACAAAAAGTGATAATGGTTCATATGTGTGCATTTTTCTTATTAAATGCATCATTTAATAAATTGTGACACTGTTTAATTGTCCCTTGTCATATCCCTATATTTACTGTTTGCTATGATTTCTTTCCTTTGTACTATTTGTGGATCATTTCAAGGTATAGTTGTAATAAATTACTTTTGTCTGATCACTTTGGGCTCCACATCCCCAACTGTTCTAGCTGTATTTTCCATTCCATTTTATAGCCTGCAAGTCCTAGACCCTTCCTTGGTCCTCAAACATATAACTTAACCTTTCTATGTAAAGATAAATATTTTCCTTGTCATAAAAGACAACAGAATCCATGAAAACCACTTTCTTACTAATGCCTATATTGGAAAAGTGAAGAGCCAGTTATTTTAAACCTACCTGTATTATTATGAATAAAGACTAATATTCCAGTTATTAAATGGAGCTTACGATAGGAATGTACAATGGTATAGCTGCTCTGGAAAACACTTTTGTGGCTCCTCAAAAAGCTAAATATAGAAGTATATATGATCAATAATTCCACTTCTAGGTATATACCCAAAAGAATTGAAAACAAGTATTCAAACAAAACTTTGTATGTGAATGTTCATAGCAGCACTATTTTTAATATCCAAAGATGGAAACAACCCAGATATTCATCAGTGGATGAATGGCTAAACAAGGCGTCATTTACCCATACAATGAATATTACTGCTCCATATAAAGGAAGGAAATACTTATTGATAATATGCTACAACACAGATGAACTTTCCAAACATGCTAAGTGAAAAAAAGCAAGTCACAAAATAACACATATTATGTGATTCCATTTATATGGAATATCCAGAATAGGCACTAATATAGAAACAGAAAGTTGGTTAGTGATTGCTTAATGCTTGGGATAAGAAATTGGGAGACAGAAGGGTGATAGCTGAAGGTACAGGGTTTCTCTTTGTGGAGATGCAAGTGTTCTAAAATTGTGGTTATGGGTGCATACATCTATGCATATACTAATACCTATTAAATTTATATTTTAAATTATTGGATTATATGACATGTATGGTATATAAAAACATTAAAAATGGAGCTTAGAACAAACTGCTTTCTTTTTAGATAAATAGCTATTACATTGAGGCATTTCCTCACAAATAGTGGAGGAGTAAAAATACACAAGCAAGTTTCAGTGCTGCCTCCTGACATCCTAATCCCATTGGAAAGGAAGTGGAAGAATCCTTACCTTAAGTCACATTAAGTGTTATAATTTCTTTCGAGTCTAGGGAAGCACGTGCTAATGTTAAGGAAGCCAAGAGTCATCAGAGAGTTATATCCCTTGACCACAAGTCAGAGGAAAGGCAGGAAGTCTGTAAGGTCCCAAGCAGATAGAGTAGCAGTAGCATGGTCTAAGTGTTTATCTATTTACCTCAAGTTATATTGAAGAGAATCTATCTAAAGTCCATTTTTTTTATAAGATTAGCATAGCATAGCACTTGAGTGTCAAACAACTTAGTGACTTGGAGGTTGACCAGCTGTTCAGAGGTACAGGAGGCTCAGAACTCTGAAGATTATAGAATCTTAAGTAAAACAGAACAAAACACAGAAACAAAACAAACAAAAACCCTCACTAGTCTTTTCCAACTACATAGTTAGGGCCTAAATTCAAGTTACTGCATTCAAAAAATTTATTTTCTCCTCCATATGATATTCCTCCAGCCAGCTTTATATATAGGATTTATAGCCTTTATTTCACAGAATGATCTGTGATTAACAAAGAAAGTCACATTACACGTGGTATTTACTTAAGAGGAAGAAGCCATAGGGTAGGCCAGTTCAGGGACTATTGACCAAAGCATTTTGCTATTGCCCCACCCTTCTAGTTTCTGCCCCTGAATGGTCTCATTTTAACCAGTGTGCAGGATGGTTTTTCCTTGGTAACTCTTGGGTTGTTCACTTACCTGGAAATGGCTCAAAATACCTCAATATGAAAAGGAATGTGGAATGCTTCTTCTGTGCTTCCCAAGTATATCTCACATGTCAAGGGAAGATGCCATGAATGATATTTGGGGTTGTAACTGTTCCTAATCTTTCTTCACTTTTATTCTGTTCCAAAACATAAAAAAAAAACAAGGAAATTATAAATGTAAACACCACCTGTCATCAGTTGCAAATCTTTCTCTCCCACAAGAGACTTTTTTTCTAAAAACACAAATTCCACATATTATACCTTTTTTTTTTAATTAAAAGAAATAGTTAAGGGTAATATTAAGTAGTTCTAGATTCTGATTTGCTTTGTTGATTCCCCACCATTGTTCAATGAGTGAGATAACTAATATAAAGGTTAATGAAGCTTTCTGAGGACTTTAATAGACTATAGGTCACAAGTGACGTGACTTTCCTTTTCCTTTCACCCCCCCACCCCAAATTAGAGTAAACTATTAACACACCACAGAAGGTTTTCTGAGTAAGTATAAAAAATGTTATCGTTCCACCCTTTCCAATGTTAAAAACTAAATAATTTAATAGTGCAACCAAATTATGTCACATGAATGATATATTAAGGTTATATAGCTAAGTGTATTGATAGCATCTATATAGGTCTGCATCTTCTAAATGAAAAATAGGGACAAATATATACACAGGGAAGTTGGTGAAAAGCACTTACCTGCTCATAAATGGAGTTTGTAGTCAGATTTTTAAAAATCAGATACACATATGTACATGTATGTAGTACAAATTTTCAGATCTCTCTCCCCCTCTTTCAATCCCATCTGTAAGTTTCCACCACCCCTTCTACTCATGGTATGCTTAATCTCATGTTGATATTCTAGTCTAAATGTAAATATTATGCTTACAAATGCTTGTGATTAGCCACAGTTGTTCAATCACACCCCTCCTGCTACTCCTACACACTCCGTTATGGAATATGTGTTTGTGCGTGCGTGTGTGTGTGTGTGTGTGTGTGTGTGTTGGTAGTCAACATATGACAGTGCAAAATTGCTGGTCTGACAAATGACTTTATAGTTCTCTTGGGAAAAATTAAAAGAAAAATAAAAACAACAACACAAACGTGCTCACATTCATGCTCCTTCCATCTTCTGTCTCCTCCACACACCGTGCACTATTGAATGGTGTCTTTGATCAGAGTATGTGAGCCAGAAAAGAAGAATGGGCTCTTGCTGAAGAGAAGAAAATCTCATTGATAACTCAAGCGTTTTTTGCTCACTTACCTGGAAATGGCTCAAAGTACCTCAATATTAAAAGGAATGTGGAATGTTTCTCCTGTGCTTTCCAAGGTAGGAATTCAGGAATACCAGGTTTCTGGAATCCTGACAGGTAAAACTGTTGAAGTTTGCCCAGATCGAGATTAAATGAACAGTAAAAACGTCATCCAGACCCAGTGTAATTACCCACAGTCAGCTCACTGAGAAATTTGCCAGTCTGAGAGTTACTTGGTATCTGCTTTATATTGACCCTTTTCTCATTTTATCCTTTTTTTCATTGTTAGCATTTGGAAGTTTATATATTTCCTTGCCCACTGCTTTTTTTCCCCCAAGAGTAAACTGTTGCTAGTCCCTTATAATAAGATAAATTCATATTCATTTTATTTTACTAAATCCCCCAACCCACAAAAGTCTCAAAGAGTGAATTAACTCTTCATCCCTGTTCACTGTAAAAAAAAAAGAGAGTGTAATGTCCAGTATGTTTTTTATTAAAAAAAACCCAAAAAACAAAAAACAAAATCTTTGTCTGTAGTGGTAACCATTAGGATACTGTGCATCATTGTGTCCTACAGTGAGGAATGTCCTAGGGTCAGGAAAGGCTCAGATGAAGTATGAACGACACTACCAAGTTGAGCATACATATTAAGTCTTTATTAAAAATTCAGAGGATACCTTCCTGGAGGGGTTATATAAGTACATGGATGTATTTTTTTTTTCAATTTTCTGGACTTGGAGGACTGACTTAAACCTAGGAAATAATGATGTAGAGCAGACTTGATATTCACAAAAGAAATATCCCATGATTTCATGTTGTAGACATGTTGCCCAACACTTCTCTCATTGCCCTCTTCCACTCTCCCCAGTGAAGAGTAGCAGCTACAGTAGAATATTTAGATATGAATGTGAATTCCTGGGTCTCAGACATTTATATGGTGTTATTAATTCTAGTTAGAGCTAAATCCCTTCCTGACTAGATCGGGTCAGGGCTGTAGATTCCCACTCTGCTCAACTCCTGGAGAACAGGGAACTATATTTTCCTTCCCATCATGCAGAATACAAACATATATTTTAAATTTATGCTGAAGTGATGAAATTTAAGGGAATTTAAGAGGTTTTTCATTCCCCTTCCTTATCCTGATTTTCTCTCCCACCTCAGGGTGAAATTGTATTGCCATTTTATGATGGAAATGTGATTGGGTGTTATGTAAACTTTAATGTGTCCCTTATCTGGGAAGACTAAGTTAGTGTCAGCCATAAACACGTTAGTTCACAATAGTGGATTAGATTTCTGATAAAAAGAAAGCCCCCAAAGAGTGGAGAAAAAAGATAATGATCTTGGACTACTGCAGCAGTGGCTGAGGCAGCTGGCAGACAAAGGGGTTGAGGGAAAAAAAAGAAAATATGAAGGCCTTGGATGCCCATTGGTACAAAGCCTGGCTGCAAAGGGAGCAGAGGAAACAGATGTGACCTACTTTTTAATTATACCTCAGGCAGGCATCCTTGGGACTTAGTTTTGAGAAATTTAGAAACTTGAAACTTTTATTATAAAGTTTTTACAGTAAATATTGGGAAAAAACATGAGTCAAAGAAAGACTGGCTTATAAATATATATATTATATATATATAATATCAGAAACAAGTATATATTATATATATATTATATATATATAATGTCACATGTATGCAACATATATGTATACAGAGGCACATATATTTTATATATACACACATGCCTAGGTATATAGGCATAGGTATACATGCATTAGGTGGTTCAAACATGTTTTTCTTTGAATAGGTAAGGTTTTGACTGAAAATAAATGGTAAAAGAGAAACAATTCTTGATTAAACATAGATTTTCCATGTAGAAGCAAAGTGATTCACAATCAAAATCAGCAATTTCAGGCCTGTGGCTACATAAACATAGATAAATAAGTGAATCAGTTAACCAAACAACTATCTTTCATCCTTGGAGTTTGGAGTTCTCAAAAAACCTTGTGACTCCACAAAAACTAAAAACAATGTTATTTTTGAGTTCTGATGCCAAATACTTGACATTCTAATCTCAGAATAAGAGCCCAAGCTTAATTTTATATTGTTCATTAGAACCATATATGGGGACAGATTTGTTCCAAAAGCATTTATTGAGTGCCTACTGTGGGCTAGGCACTGAATGCTGCAAATGTACACATTAATTGCAAAAACTTCCTGCCATCCAAAACCTCTTAGTATTAGAATGCTTATGTGCAAACATAATAAATAATAGCTGTAAGCATCTATGCATCACTTGCTGTGTGCCAGATACTGATTTATGTACTATTTATCTGTATGTTTCCCTCACCCCTTCTATATATGTATGTACTTATTCAGTCCTCAGAGCAGCTTTGTGAGGACAGCAATATGATTATCCCATTTCACAGTTAAGAAATTTAGGCATAGAGAGATTCAGTTAACTTGTCCAAGGTCACACAGCTATTAAATGGTCGAGTCAGTATTTGCACATAGGCAGTAGAGCTCCTGAGTTTATAATTGTAACCATAGTGCTATGATGGAAAAAACATAAGGGTTATAAATGAGGAAAGTTGCTCAGGGGCAGAAAAGGTGTCCTAGAGAGAGATAACCTTCAATTGATTTTTCAAAAAATATGCAAGGGTGAGGGTAAGGAAGTGAGGGAAAAGTCAAGAATGTGCTTTCCTGGTAGCATCATTTTTGTTAATGATTTCTCATTTCACTAACCAAGGTTCTGTACATTACTAAACAAGGCTACTTCCTTTAAGCCAACTAAACTTCCATTAAGAATAAGGGGGTTAAACTGGTTTTTCTAATATACCATGTTTAAATAAATTCAGTAGTGTGATGGAGTGAAAAAATAGATACCCTGGTTCATCAAGTACAAGAGGTGGAGGGAGGGAGGGCATCTTTTGATTTGATGTAAAATAGAAGTGATAAGAAAAACATCCACATGATCTAAAATATTTCCACTGCTTATGCTTTGGTGATACAGTATTTAAGGCAGCAGATGCTATCTAGAAGGGATAAGCCCTTTGGTGGTCATTAACACATTAGCTCACGTTATGTTTATCAGCTCCCTAGCAGGCAGGAAAAAGCTTGAACAGTAGGCAAGTGAAGTAGAGGACAAACAGGATATGACTGGTGGGATTCGAGAATTCAGAGAGGGGAAGAAAACTGGAAAGGATGGTCTAGGCTTTAGGGCTTTAGCAGGTCCAGACAGATAGTGTTGACCAGGGAAGGGGAGTGTGGGTAAAGGCAATACTGAAGTCTGAGTTGTATAGCCAAATGTTACACTCAAATGCCCAGGAGCGTTTACCTTCAAAACTCAGTTCCAGGAAGAAAGGGCATTTTTTTTCCTTTCATATGTATGGGGAGCTGCAGTATTCATCTGATGGGATGGAATATGAAGAAACAAAGCAGTCTTTGGATAAAAATTTCTTCCTTGGCTGATTATATGTATAGTAGAGAAGGTAAGAAACTAGTGTTTAGAGAGTATCCAATTCTCTCTGGCGAATGTCATGTCTGAAATCCAGGGTTACTCTTGTCAGTTTAGTCATCCCTCAGTTCAAGGTGTAACTGTCACACTTTTTCTGCTCTTTATGCCAGACATCATTTTGAAAAGTTTTATGATCTTCTCAGGAGTACAATGCACCCTGCAAGAACATGCTGACGCTAGTGGGACAGGTACCTCAATACTCCCTCTTCTCTTTCATAAAGAATGGCTTTCCTTTTCATTGCTTTGTCCCCTCTCAAGGATAGACAGCTGGATCCAGAGAAGAAATGCAACAAGGGTTACCAAGCTTAGCAAATAAAAATAAAGAATGTTAAATTTGAATGTTGGATGAATAATGATGCATTTTTGGTATAAGTACATCCCATGCACTACTTGGGATAGACTTATGCTAAAAATATTTAGTATCTGAAATGCAAATTTAATGGATGTCTTGTATTTTATCTGGCAAACATATATATGGCAGATTACATACATAGGCCTTGGTATTTAACAGAATAGGGTTTGGTGTTTAACAGAATAGGAAATCAAATTCCAGTGCTGCTACCTAGCAGATGTGTGCTTTAAGGGAATTTACTTAGTGTCTCTCAACCTGTCTCTTTCTTTGAACACAGAGATAATAGTAAATCTATCAAAGAGTTGGTGAGAAGATTAAATAAGTGAATACATGAACTCTGTAGGAGAAGCCTGCAAATTGAAATCTCAATAAATGATAGCTCTACCTGGGGCATAGCAACATTCAGGGGGTACTATAAAAACTAGTAATAGTTATTGATGATGGAGTTTAGTTTTTCACCTTCTGAAATGTTTTCACTGTCTAGATGAATAATCAATATATAATTTCCATGTAAACTTCAAGTGTTTAAAAAATTCTGAAAGATTTTCGGGAGTTATTTTGTATATAAAATATTTCAAACTGTAACTGAAAGCATTTAGTGCCAACTTTCCTTTCCAAATTAATCCTCTAAAAATTTGTTTATTGCATGCTTGTTTGATCCCCAAAGTTGTACAGCCACTCTAACAATTACCACTCTCCCTTTATATCCTATCAGTGTATATGAATTCTTCAGTATTGCAACTCCTGCCGTTGGGTTCTCGTTATCTGCCTCTATGTCTCTCTGCTTCTTTGTCGGTGTCTCTGTTTATCCCTTTCTTTTTGTAGCACTAACGCGCGCGCGCGCGCACACACACACACACACACACACACACACACACATATCCCTACACCTGCCCTTGCCTAGGGCGGGGTGGGGGAAGAGCCCATTTGTCCGTCTAAAAGACAATAGGGTAGGTGTTCTAGAGATTTTAAAAAAAATGTATTTTCTATTTAAAGAGGAGAGAGAGAAAGAAGGAAGAAGAGAGATAACCCCCAAGAAAGTCAAACTATCTATTTATTTAGTTATGTGTTTTGGGTTGCATTTTGCATTAATCGTCACCACACATAGGAGCCCTGCAATTTATTATTGGTGATAAGTGTGGACAGTAGCTATTATTTTCTCTCCCTGTTCTAAAATGTGGCATAGTGGGACACTTAGATTTATGGAACATGCATTATTCAAAACTCTAGTTCTGGGATGGCTCAGCAGGAAGACTCCCAGTTATTTCCATATCCTTTCTTCAAAATTCTTCTTTACTTGCTTTCTTTGTTTCCATATCAGGGTGTTAGAAATCATTCAAAACTCACAAGTGGGAAAATTCATCATGGAAATCTATTGGTACAGTATCTTTCACAAATAGGAATGACTACAACCCCCTATATTACAAAATCCACAGAAAAGCCCTGGAGGAAGAAAGTAGATTTTCATTGGAAGTAATGAGATGAGCACCTAATTCTCTAGCAAATTTCTTAGGTGTTAAAGACCCAAATGATATAGTATCATTTTTGTTTTGCCCTCCCCCAAAACTTGAGTGTGCTAGTAGCCAGGAATTATTCATCATCAATCACGTAAAGTTTTTTTTTCTCCTACTCAATATCCTAGTGTATCATACATGAGCAAGATACTTGAAGAAAAATCAGAAATCTAAGAAGAATATACAATAAAAAAATAATTAAGGAATGGAAAATATCTAGAAAATACATATATATATATAACACACTATTATATTAACACTGATAAATGTAATGAATGAATTTATAAATATAAACCATTTGGAATTTTTAGAGTTTAATACTTATAATTTCTACTAGTAGTAATTATCATTGTATTATACAGTTTTACAACAGGCTCTATATAAATGTGAATAAAGTATAATTAAAAGATACTCAGCTCTTTGGGAATAAGAAATATATCTGAAAATGACTCTGGACTAATCTGAGAGCTCTCACAACAATGATATGGAATACCCACCAAGGAGAGAAGTCTGAAAATGGCATCTAGATGCCATGGTAACCTATGAAGAATCAATAGGATAATGTAAACCTTGTCAATAAACAATACAGAGGAGAGATAATATAGAGGTGTGGTTAGTAGCCTGAGCTCAAGATAGCTGCTCTGTAGTTCTGATTCTATTTGACAATTATTTCTAGCTTTCAAAAGTTTAGTTCTCTGCCTGACTGTATTCAGATTTGTGAGAGTATGAACTTCTTAAGGACAGAAGCCATACTTCTCTTTCTGCAGCTCTTATATGCTCAACTTTGTGCCATCATCTATACTCATTAATATTTGTATATATCAAATAACCATTTATGGACCCTTAATTACATTTCAGCCATCATGCTATCTATCTATCTATCTATCTATCTACAAGATCTTAGTGAATTCTTATAACACCTTGAAGAATTTTTATTATTTTTTAAAGGTTTATTTTTTTTGAATGAGAGAAAGAGAGAGGCCACGTGCGAGTGGGGGAAGGGCAGAGAGAGAGAGGAAGAGAGAGAATCCCAAGTAGGCTCCATGGTGTTAGTGCAGAGCCCAACGTGGCATTCGTTCTCATGAACCAGGAGATCATGACCTGAGCTTAAATCAAGAGTCAAATGCTTAAACTGCCTGAGTCATCCAGCTGCCCCAAGAATATTATTATTATTATTATTATTATTATTATTATCCCCTTTTTTACAGCTGTTGAAAATGTGGGGAAAAGTTTGATTGCTAAATTCGTAAGGAATTTCTCAAAATTGAAATAAGAGAGAATGAGGCTTTGGCTCACCAAAACCAACAATTACCTGAGAGTATTGCATGCTTTACTACAGTTCTCTCGACTAGAAGCTTCTGGGAACAGTCTACCAATGAAAGTACTATCCAGCGGGTTCTGGCTGGATCCAAGTTCTGCTATGTGAACTGGACCCCTTCCCAGGCACACTTCAGTATAGCATAGTGGTTGAAGACTGGAACCAGACTGTTTGGGGTTAAATTCTAGTTATGCCATTTATTAAAACATGGCCTTGAGCAAGTTGCTCAGGTGGAAAGAGAGATAGTAACCATGTCATTGGTTTGTTGTGAAGATTACATGAGTGAATAGGCATGTGGTACTTAAAGCAGTGCCTAGCATACTTTGCTATGTAAGTGTTAGTCATTTGAATCACCTGCATTCTTATGGTATCCTGAGTGAATTTAGACTTCAAGATTTTCTCCACTGGGAGTAAGCAGGGACCTTTAGACAGTGCAAGGGAGGATCCTGGGCTGTTAAATTGGGATGGAGAGATAAGATACAACCTTGCCTCTGCATTCCTGTCTTCTCAAGTCAGTTCACAATTTTCTAGAGAAAACAGGGATGACAATCCAGGCTATTTGAATATCTTATGATTCTAATTAGAGGCAATCAGAACATGCTACTAGTCAGATATAAAATGAAATCCAAGGTGACCTATTAAGTGGCAGTCTTCTAAAAGGAGCCTCTTCAAGAGTTGCAATTTTGTCCTTCTATGGCTTATCACATTGTGGAATATTTTGCTCATCAAGGTGAGAAGCAACTTTAAAACAGAACCTCTTCCTTTTTGTCCTTCTTGAGTGGTGTGTATGGGTGGATGGTTTGGGAAAACTACAGGTTTGTAGAGTAAGAGAGAAAATGGGACAATTAAAAGTGTTCTGAAAAAGTCACCTCAATTGTTCTATGTTTGTGTTAGAATTCCAGGTGAGACTGAGACCCCTGAAGTCAGTATTGGGTGAAGGAAGTTAGCAAAGTGGTGGCTTGAAGCACTTGTTTACAGAAAAGTCAAAAAAAGTTATTGTCTGACCTGTGAGCTATTTCATAATGAGCTTAAATTAATATTAAGGCATTAATGAGTTTTAGTTATAGGAAAAAAAGAATGATAGACTAGATAGAAGCAGCATTTAAAAAATATAACTTGCGTAGTTTTTCTGCTTATGCTAGTAATTCATGTTCATTGATGTATATGTAAAATATGCATCTCATCTCAGCAATCAGATATAACTAATATTAACATTTTGGTGCATAGTTTCTTTGAATATATGCACCAGCGATATTAGTATCATTTAACAATCACTGTGGCAATGTAAATTAATATATACATCAATAGATAAATCCCCAAATTTTAAATTCCACTGTACTTTCTACACATATCCAATTCATGTATTACAAATTAGTTTGTAATTTGCAAGTGTTACACACTATGGTGTAATTTTTTCATCAACTCATTCTAATAGTTTCGAAATCAGTTTCCTGTTAGAGGTGCTTGGTCCCCTCTGCTCTCCCACATATGATCTTTTATTTGATAGCACTGCCAACAAGGAAGTGATGCTCCAATTTGCATTATGACTTTACGTAGCAAACCCTGTCAAATTATCCTAGTGATGTTTTCAGTGAAGTGATAATCATTGGGTGATTGGAGTTCCAATAATTGAAGCGTTTCTCTTAACATTGATTATCCTGTCAATAGCACTTAATCTATTTACAGTTTCTGCAGAAATCACATAAAAAATATTCTGTCCTTTAACATAACTTGTTGTGTTAAAAAATATAGTAAATGCCTTTATTATTCACTCAATCATAAGCATCATTTATTGGATAGTTATATTTGAATAGATGGAACCTATTCTTTCAATCCAGGTAAGTGGTGCAGTGGGGCAGTATGAACTGAGATCTATTGCTAGCTTTCTTGTACTAAAATTCTTACTCTGTTATTTAGGTTTTTTTTTTTTAGTGTTTTTATTTATTTTTGAGACAGAGAGAGACAGAGCATGAGCAGGGGAGGGGCAGAGAGAGAGGGAGACACAGAATCTGAAGCAGGCTCCAGGCTCTGAACTGTCAGCACAGAGCCCAACGCGGGGCTCGAACTCACAGACTGTGAGATCATGACCTGAGCTGAAGTCGGATGCTAACCGACTGAGCCAGCCAGGTGCCCCTGTTATTTAAGTTTTTAAATAATTCTCTTTGTGTCAGTTTTCTTACGTATAAAGTGAATATTATATTCAACAGGGATGATGAAAACAATACTCCCACATGAAAGGTCCACTGGTCTCCAGTGGAATAGACTCTCGTTGGTCCCACCTATCCCTTAACCTTCCCTTCTGTCTTTGGAATGCTGCTCATCAGTGTCTAAGACACCAGGTCACTGCCTACAGCCATTCCAGATATTCTTTTTTTTTTTCCTTTTTTCCCTTGTTTCTTGGCTTTTTCAGAGCCCAGGTCCTTCCAAAGTGAACAAGATGAGCAGCAAACATTTGCCCACCAGGACGCTAACCACCCACAGGAGCATGGTTGCACCCATCAGCAACTGGCTGGCAGGAGGGATTTACATACAATGGTGTGGCTCATAGGAGGTGTACTCATAGGACTCCTGGGCTGGGATGTGGCATTTAAGAACCTTAGAACAGTGGTTATTTACCCACCTATATGGTAGTATCATGATATTTTAACAACCACTAGGACTGTATTGGTTTGCTTGTGGAATATCAACTCTCTGTTCACATCTATTTCTACTAATATTTAAGATGATATAGTAAAAGTTTTGTATAAAGCCATCTTATTTTGAATAATAAAATGCCCTGAATAAAATTTGGGCCTTCTTTAATTTACTCAGTCTTTTCACTCCACTTCAGAGATGTGGATTTGGTCTTTTGAATTCTGGTGTCAAAGGAGTGAGTCATCAGAAGACATTTTGGGAAAAAAAAATTCTCAAGTTTATCAGGCACACTTTTTTTGAGACATGAAGACTTATGAGAATTCAATAGGTACTTGGAGAGAAGTGAACAACTGACGTTGGAGAAAACACCATAATAACCAAAAAGAACAGCAAACATAGAAGAAAAGATGCTATGAGTGTTGGGCTTTTCATAGTTCCCTTGGTTTATTTTTGTGTTTTAAATAGATATTGTCATAGCCAGAACTTATGGTATGAAAATGTTGTACTCTATCATTCATTTGCTTCCTACTTATTGGTCATGAATATGGATGCCATTTACCCTGTACTTAAATTATAGTCTAGTAATTTACACCTGAATTCAATTACCACCTTAAAATAGGCTCTCCACTGAGATCTTACAAAATAACTCTGAGTTATATTGCCCCTTTTCTCATGCTAAGTAACAATATTGGCAAAGTCTTGGCCTACCAGTCATCCAATTCTCTTGCCATTGCATACAGGCACTTCTAGAGGATTCTTTCCATGTTTCAGCCTCATTAACCCTAGTTTGATTACACATTATGTTTTGAGAACATCTATTTACACATTCATTAGAAAAAGGCAAAGTAAATATATATTTTTTACATATCTATACTATTTTTGCCATTCTTCTGTTGTTACTTATTAATTTGCAACTTATTTTACTATTTATCTCCCACCATAATACATATGACTCTAGCAAACAATGCTTGTCCAAGTTATGTTGCCATCTCTGTGGCTAGAATGGTGGCTTATGCATTGTGAGTATTTTAAAAATAGATTAGTGTATGAGTGGAGTGAACAAGCAAGGCATGTAATATAGCAAATGCTACAGTGGATGTTTTGAATGGTAGTTTTAGAAAAGCTAGGAGGCATGGACTTAGGTAGAAGTATATAATTATTGTCTTTATTTATGTTTGCTTCAAAGTATGAAAAATTTGTTCTAAATGCCTTTAACACCCACTTAAAATCACTCTTTGGGGGCACCTGGGTGGCTCAGTCAGTTGAGCCATAGCACCTGACTCTGACTTTTGTTTTTGGCTTAGGTCATGATACCAAGGCTGTGGGATCAAGCCCCACGTGGGCTTGGAGCCCCATGCTGAGCATGGAGCCTATTTGAGGTTTTTGCTTTCCCTTCCTCTGTCCCTCCTCTGCTTGTACTCATGCTCTCTTTCCTTCTCAAATAAAAATCAAATCACTTTAGGAATATGCCATTCATTATTTATCTAAACTTTTTTTCCATCCTGTGTCTTGTAGGAAAATATATTGGTATGTTTACTTTTACTATTGTAAAAAAGTGCTTCATTTGACTAGTTCAAAGATAAATTACTTTAAGCCTCAAAGGAGATGTTCTGTTTTATTATACTAGATTTTGTGGATAAGGTCACTTTCATCCTATCCATAACTTTCAATGGTTTAGGGCTCATATTCCTCAGCAACCTCATCTTGGCAGTATGAAGAATTCTTAGAGTTTGGGTCTACCATCAAAACATACACACATCACTACTTGTGTCCATTCCCTTGGCAATTCTAAACACCCAGGTGTGTGTTTTATTTTTTGAAAAAAGGTGATAAAAATTATGTATGCCATGTCAAATAGGAAGAAGTATTATTTTGTTTTAAGTAGAATTATAGTTTAGATTTTATTTCTAATCCCTTTCCTAATGAAGAACAGTCTCCTGGTGCTTATCTTTTTATCCTCCAGGAACACTAGCCCAGATTTTTCAAGGATTAATCAGGACAGCTTCTAACATCCCTTTCTGGGTTATATCTATTATGCCTGCACTTAAAGAAAGGGCCACACTGTCCTTCTGAACATTTCTTTAAAGGTATTTGAACATGATCAAATAGAAGTTATTTATTAGCGTGTGTGTGTGTGCGCGCAAGCGCGTGTGCACGCGTGCAAAAGCACATATGTCTGTGTGAAATCAACAGAGACTTTAAGGTCATTTTGCATTTTAACATACATTAAAGAACATAGAGTAGCCTATAAACCTAAAATTTTCCTGTACTTCAGGATTTACAATAACAATAGTTTATAACAAGAAACAACAAAGATATCTGGGTATGTTCACTATGCTTTTTCACCCAAATGTATACTGATTAATTTGTTTGCGATTGTACCCATACCTGCCTCCTTTCATCATTATTCCATTTTGTTGTGGGTTGTGCTAGTTAACAACCTTCATTTAAGTAATAGGTCTTATAAGAGGCTTTAGGAAAATATATAGAAATAATTGTTACCGATTTTTCTTTAATCACATAATATTCACCTTCTTTGGGGAACCCTAGCTAATTAAGGAACACAGGCCTACACTTTAGTATGTACTGTATTTTGGATATGTTTTTAGTTTTCCCTGTCTCTTTTTAATTAAAACCAGAAGGAATATTTTAGAGAGAAGAGTAGTAATATGACTCCTAGCCAAGGAAATTTTTATTCTTAAATATTTTAATGCTTATTTATTTTTGAAGAGAGAGAGAGTTCAGGCTGAAGAGGGGCAGAGACAGAGGAAGACACAAAATCCAAAGCAGGCTCCAGTCTCTGAGCTGTAAGCACAGACCCTGATGCGGGGCTCAAACTCACAAACCATGGTAGATAGGACCTGAGTCGAAGTCAGCGCTTTATCGCCTGAGCCACCCAGGTGCCCCAAAGGAAATAATTTTAAAAGAAAAACAGCTAGCATGTATTATGCGTTTCCTATGATTCCATCAATGAAAGGGTTTTCTAAGCACTTTAAATATACTAAATCAGTTAATCCTCTCAACAACCTTCACTGAAGCCCAGAGAGGTTGAATAACATGCCCAGGGTCTCACGAGTAGTTAATAGTAGTCCAGGATTCAAATCCAGGGTGCATGGATTTAGAGCCTGGCCTTTTAACCATTTGATGACCCTGGCTCTCAACTCATTTTCTTGTGGTGGACCTGAGACAAAACTCTACATATATAAGTATTTGAGTATTATAAGAAGAATCCAATTTTTTTTTTCTACCTGGGGAGAAGTGAATCCCTGAATACTGTTTCTAACCTTGTTGCTAGCTTGTTGATTCCCAGGAAGAATGTTTCTATTGGATCAACCTCCAAGGGTTCCATTTAAAAAGTAGTTATCACCATGTAATATTTTCCATAACAGATTTTTGTTTTTCAGTGAAGAGCACATGGCAAAACCAAAAAACCTGAACGTGAAAAGTATTTTGATTATGCTTTCTTCTGGATCTTCATAATTATTACTCTTAGATTTTTTTTGACCCTAATTCATAGATGCCTATCAGAGTCTTTTTTATGTAGCAGGTATTCAAGAATATTGTTAGGAATAAATGAATTTCATGAGTGACAGATAAATTCTTACATTTTACGTAGTGATATCTATCTCCTTTGCCCCCTGAGATAACACAACTGTTGTTGCAATGTTGATTATATCCAATTCGTACATTTAGCTCAACAAAACTTTAGAAAACATCCTTTGTAATCATATAGATGCAGATTCAAAACTCCTGGCTGCCAGCTGGGTAACAGTGGATGATTAAATTCTAGCAGACTCAGTTTCCTCATCTTCCCTTCATGAATAGTCATAATAGTTACTTCAAAGAGTTGAGAATTAAATGAGATAGTCCACAGGAGGTGCACAATACACTACCCACACATAGTTGGTGTGACATGAATAGTATATAACTACTCTTGAACATTAGTAACATTAACTGCTTTCAGATACTGTTGCATATTGTTTTCAGAGTTTGTATGCTCTTAAAATATATTTCTGTTAACTAAATTTGCCTAGTGTTAACCGCAAGTATTTTCGCTGATAGAGACTTTTGTTATGCATCAGTTCATTGACCAGAAGTGTCTTGCAGAGAATATAGTTCTGGGTACCATTAAGTTTATAATGTATGTGTTTATTTTTCATGGTTAAAAGTAGAAAATGGTAGAATATGTACACTATATGAGAAAATGAATGTTTTCCTTGGTCCTGTGTTTTCCCAGGAAGGATCTGTTGTCATAGAGGATCTATCTGTTCCCATTCATTCCCACACTCTTTGTGAACCCCACCAATTTTGCCTTGCTCCTATGAGATTGAAGGGCTGCCATCATCGTTCTAATACTTGCATAATTACACATAATGCATGTCCAATCTGCCATTCTAAATTTGGAGAGCTAACATTCTAGCATGTTCATGTGTGTATTCCAGCCAGTCCTCTAAACCCTGCGGGCACCTCTCAGCACAACTATTGAGGAATCCATAAAGAGCTGTGAGTCAAAATTAGATGGGTAAGAGAAGTAGGTGTATGGGACAAAGGAACACTTACACTGGGTCTTAATTCTGACAAGGCTTCAATTTCAGGAAATTGCAAAAAATACCTGGATAAAGATTATGCATTTTCCATTCCCAAACATATCACTGATTTTTGGGTCAAAATAATCATAAAGATATTGAGGCAGTATTTCCCACAAAGCATTACAAGAATAGAGTGAAAGCCAAAATCAGACATTTGCTGTACTCGTATAATAATCCAGATAACGAGCAAAATATTTCTATATACATTATTACATTTAAATTTCCCACTATTCTAGAAGGCAAATAGCATTTAATCCATTTTGGAGATGAAAATTCTGCCTCAGAGATGTTAAGTAGTTGTTCTTATAGCTAAAATCTGGGTAAAATATCTGATTCTAAGGCCTACATTTAGCTTTTAATGCATAGAACTGCTTCTACAGGAACTTTGTGGATAAGGTTATATGTCATTAATTAAGGATATAATTAAAGTTTTCAGGGAAGACACAGTGAGAAATTATAAATTTCTATTATTTATATGGTTCTAGGACCTCAGCAGAATGAGCTTACTCTTCCCACTGCAGTCTTCAAGAAAGAGGTGTTGGTCTGTGAGTGATGATGAAAGGGAAAGGAAATGGTTGAGCAGTGGATAGGAAAGAAATTTGGTCCATTTGACCTTGTATTGAAAGTTCTTACCTTGAAGTTGTCCCAAGTCTGCCTGAGTAACGAGGGCTGTCATGAAGGAGACTGATAAAGACTGAATGTCTGACACTGACAACAATAACATTTCATCATTGGTAAAAATGTTTCACAAGGGGCTGATAATATACCAAGGGATCATGCATGACTTATTCACATAATGGCAGTGGCTCCCATTCAGAATACCCTCTGAAGACAATAGGCTATGGGCTGGCAAAACGTTTCTGTCCCATCAGCAAAGACATTTTTGTCCAGCAGTGAAGCTGATGAAATAACACTACTTTAATCCTCTTTTGTGTGTGTCAGAAGGTGGAAGGATAAAGTTTAAGGCACAATTTAATGGCCTTAAAAAAAAAAGTCCCATGTACTTTTATGTGAAAAATGGAATTTGGTGTTGCTTCTATATATTGGTACATGAAATAGAAGCAAGAAAAAGATGAAGGTCATTTGGTATTCTAGAGCTATGTGTACTAGGGTGATCCATTTATATCTCAGGCCATGTGTGGTATCCTTTGAAAATTAACACAACCACCTGTGGATTTTGTAGTGTTCAAGTATGCAATACTATAGACATTTTTATCTTAAGATTTGGCTTTAATTTAAACTTTGTATGAAAGGCATAAAAGAAGATAGTCATTGAGATTTATTGATTGTCCAATATGTATCTAAGCACCTTAGATATGGAGAAATGGGAAGTTTCTTTTATATTGATGGAAATGTAAGTTGGTACAATCTTATGTTTGAAAGCAAGTTAAATATGCTTATTAAATTTTAAAGGGTATTTATTGATGAAATCCTATTATTTAACATTCACACAGAAATAGTCATACAAGTACACGAAGATATACATACACACATACACACACTCTTTCCAGTATTCATCATAATGGCAAAAAAGAGAAATTGTACACAATCTCAATAAAAGATTAATTAGGGGAGCCTGGGTGGCTCAGTTGGTTAAACGTCTGACTTGGGCTCAGGTCATGATCTTGTGGTTTGTGAGTTGGAGCCTGGCATCAGGCTATGTGCTGATAGCTCAGCCTGGAGCCTGCTTGAGATTCTGTGTGTCTCTTTCTCTGCCCCTCCCCCCTCTCAAAAATAAACACTAAAAGTTATTAAAAATATATTAATTATGTAAATTTTGTAAGATACATACACTAGTCTACTAAACAGTTAATATAAAAAATATGACAGACCTATGTCCAGATATAGACAAATATCCGTGACATATTGTCAAGTGAAAAAAAGCAAACTAAGAACAGGAGGTATAATCTTGTCTCATCTTATAAAATTAAAAAAATACAAAATGTGTGTGTATTGTTTTACAAAAGCAGAAAATGGATTTTAAATGAAAAAAAAACAGGAATTTACCAAATAATTATCAGTGAATAATAATTATTAGAGGGGACTTAAAGTTGACCCATTATATATTTCTTTATCTTATTTCTAATAATAAAGGCATATATGTAAAACATATATGCATATTATATATATGGTTTTTATAATCAGAAAAACAGGTATGTATTTTTGGAAAACTACAGAGTCAACAAAGGAAGAAGAGTAGAAACCCAGACCTAAGGAATCTTTAAAGCTATTGGCTGTAGTGGACATACTTGGGTAATAATGTGAGCGTCTCCAGTGTGTACTAAAGAAAACACCATAAAATCTCAGAAGCACCAGTCAAAAATACCTAAGATTTACAGTTCTTTTATATTTGCCAGTTCTTCCTAAATAATTTTCTTAGTGTCTTCATATTTTTCCAACTTCTATGTTTCTTGCGGACTGGTATTCTTACCTGGCTCTTAACGGATCAGAGGATAAGCAGAAATCCCCTATAAGAAGAAAATAAAACTCAACAGTTAGTAGAGAAGCACTTGAGGTTTGGATGTCTGTAACCTTGAAGTTGAGAGAGCTAGGGATTGATGTCACTGCTCATTTCTAGATAAATTATGAAGGATAGTATCGTCAATAATGTCTGTTTTTGAGCTGATGTATGGCCAGTGTTAAAAGAAATTTTTAGGAATTAGTGAAAAGAAATACACATACATTATTCTTTTTAAGAGGCTAGCTATAAAGAATTCTCTGCTGGGGCGCCTGGGTGGCGCAGTCGGTTAAGCGTCCGACTTCAGCCAGGTCACGATCTCGCGGTCCGAGAGTTCGAGCCCCGCGTCAGGCTCTGGGCTGATGGCTCAGAGCCTGGAGCCTGTTTCCGATTCTGTGTCTCCCTCTCTCTCTGCCCCTCCCCCGTTCATGCTCTGTCTCTCTCTGTCCCAAAAATAAATAAACGTTGAAAAAAAAAAATAAAAAAAAAAAAAATAAATAAAAAAAAAAAAGAATTCTCTGCTTAGAACCTTACATTTAGCTCTCATTTTAATTATTTATTTATTTATTTATTTATTATTTATTTATTTATTTATTTATTTTTAATTTTAATTTTTTTAATAAAATATATATTTAAGGAGAGCCTGGATGACTCATTTGGTTGAGCATCCAATTCTTGATTTTGACTCAGGTTGTGATCTAACGGTTTGTAGGATCAAGCCCCGTGTCAGCTTCTGCTCTGACAGCACAGAGTCTGCTTGGGATTCTCTCTCTCTGTCCTTCCCCAGTTCCCATGCACACACACTCTAATATATATATATATATAGTGTGTGCATATATATATACATACATATATATATGAGAGAGAGTACATACACACACATATATACACACACATATATATACCCACATATGTATACATACATAAATGTGTGTATATATATATGTAATGTGTGTGTGTATATAGATATACATATATATACATATATATGATTTCTAAAAATGGAAATAATTCCATATCATTTGGTTGAGCTTCTGTTTGAATTATTTCTTGAGAACATGAAGTGTATTTAGAAATGGTAAGAGTGTATTTTAACTTCAGTAAAAAATTATATATACAAAGAAAATATTGATTCAGAATTCATATGGAAAACTTTAAGGAGATAGAATTTTAAAAATAAATTGTACATATTTAAAGTGCACAGTTAACTGGTGTTTGACATATGTAAATATATCCACAAAACCATAAGTACAATCAAGGTAACAAACATTTCCATCCATCAAAAGTTTCCTTCTTCCTCTTTGTGATGCATTCTTCTTTCCACCCTGATCCTTAGGCAACCACTGGTTTGCCTTCCATCACTATAGATTAATTTGTAGTTTTTAGATATTTATCTGAATGTCCTCATCATCATGGATCCTTTTTTACATCACTTTCCTTCTTGTCATAATGATTCTGAGATTTATCATGTCTTGGATATATAAATAACTTCTTCCTTTTTATTGCTGAGCATTATTATATGTATACATATACCATAATTTTTTATTTGGTCACCTATTAATTGAAATTTTGTTTTTTTTACTATTTTAAGTTATTATAAATAAAACTGCTATGAACATTCATGTTCTATGTCTATTCATGTGGAGATAGATTTTTATTCCTCTTGTGTAAAATACCTATGTATAGAACAGGAGGATCATATGGAAAGTATTTATATAATTTATTTTTACATTTTTTTTAAATATGAAATTTATTGTCAAGTTGGTTTCCATACAATACCCAGTGCTCATCGCAAAAGGTGCCCTCCTCAGTACCCATCACCCACCCTCCCCACCCTCCCACCCCCCATCAACCCTCAGTTTGTTCTCAGTTTTTAAGAGTCTCTTATACGTTAGCTCTCTCCCTCTCGAACCTCTTTTTTTTTCTTCCCCTCCCCCATGGACTTCTGTTAAGTTTCTCAGGATCCACATAAGAGTGAAACCATATGGTATCTGTCTTTCTCTGTATGGCTTATTTCACTTAGTATCACACTTTCCAGTTCCATCCACGTTGCTACAAAGGGCCATATTTCATTCTTTCTCATTGCCACATAGTACTCCATTGTGTATATAAACCACAATTTCTTTATCCATTCGTCAGTTGATGGACATTTAGGCTCTTTCCATAATTTGGCTATTGTTGAGAGTGCTGTTATAAACATTGGGGTACAAGTGCCCTATGCATCAGCACTCCTGTATCCCTTGGGTAAATTCCTAGCAGTTCTACTGCTGGGTCATAGGGTAGGTCTATTTTTAATTTTTTCAGAAACTCCACACAGCTTTCCAGAGCAGCTGCACCAGTTTGCATTCCTACCAAGAGTGCAAGAGGGTTCCTGTTTCTCCACATCCTCTCCAGCATCTATAGTCTCCTGATTTGTTCATTTTGGCCACTCTGACAGGCGTGAGGTGATATCTGAGTGTGGTTTTGATTTGTATTTC
This sequence comes from Prionailurus viverrinus, assembly GCF_022837055.1. Lineage (NCBI taxonomy): Eukaryota > Metazoa > Chordata > Mammalia > Carnivora > Felidae > Prionailurus > Prionailurus viverrinus. The sequence goes on from NC_062569.1 coordinate 96,803,477, forward strand.
CCTGATGAGGAGCGACGTTGAGCATCTTTTCATGTGCCTGTTGGCCATGTGGATGTCTTCTTTAGAGAAGTGTCTATTTATGTTTTCTGCCCATTTCTTCACTGGATTATTTGTTTTTCAGGTGTGGAGTTTGGTGACCTCTTTATACACTTTGGATACTAGCCCTCTGTCTGATATGTCATTTACAAATATCTTTTCCCATTCTGTTGGTTCCCTTTTAGTTTTGTTGATTGTTTCCTTTGCTGTACAGAAGCTTTTTATCTTCATGAGGTCCCAATAGTTCATTTTTGGTTTTAATTCCCTTGCCTTTGGGGATGTGTCAAGTAAGAAATTGCTGCAGCTGAGGTCAGAGAGGTCTTTTCCTGCTTTCTCCTCTAGGGTTTTGATGGTTTCCTGTCTCACATTCAGGTCCTTTATCCATTTCGAGTTTGTTTTTGTGAATGGTGTAAGAAAGTGGTCTAGTTTCATCCTTCTGTAAGTTGCTGTCTAGTTCTCCCAGCTCCATTTGTTAAAGAGAGTGTCTTTTCCATTGGATATTCTTTCCTGCTTTGTCAAAGATGAGTTGGCCATACATTTGTGGGTCTAGTTCTGGGGTTTCTATCCTATTCCATTGGTCTATGTGTCTATTTTTGTGCCAATACCATGCTGTCTTGATGATTACAGCTTTGTAGTAGAGGCTAAAGTCTGGGATTGTGATGCCTTCCACTTTGGTCTTCTTCAAAATTACTCTGGCTATTCGGGGCCTTTTGTGGTTCCATATAAATTTTAGGATTGCTTGTTCTAGCTTCTAGAAGAATGCTGGTGCAATGTTAATTGGGATTGCATTGAATGTGTAGATAGCTTTGGGTAGTGACATTTTGACAATATTTATTCTTCCAATCCATGAGCAGGGAATGTCTTTCCATTTCTTTATATCTTCTTCAATTACCTTCATAAGCTTTCTATAGTTTTCAGCATACAGATGTTTTACACCTTTGGTTAGGTTTATTCCTAGGTATTTTATGCTTCTTGGTGCAATTGTGAATGGGATCAGTTTCTTTATTTGTCTTTCTGTTGCTTCATAATTAGTGTATAAGAATGCAACTGATTTCTGTGCATTGATTTTGTATCCTGCGACTTTGCTGAATTCATGTATCAGTTCTAGCAGACTTTTGGTGGAGTCCATCGGATTTTCCATGTATAATATCATGTCATCTGCAAAAAGTGAAAGCTTGACTTCATCGTTGCCAATTTTGATGCCTTTGATTTCCTTTTGTTGTCTGATTGCTGATGGTAGAACTTCCAACACTATGTTAAACAACAGTGGTGAGAGTGGACATCTCTGTCGTGTTCCTGATCTCAGGGAGAAAGCTCTCAGTTTTTCCCCATTGAGGATGATATTAGCTGTGGGCTTTTCATGAATGGCTTTTATGATGTTTAAGTATGTTCCTTCTATCCCAACTTTCTCGAGGGTTTTTATTAAGAAAGGGTGCTGAATTTTGTCAAATACCTTTTCTGCATCGATTGACAGGATCATATGGTTCTAATCTTTCCTTTTATTAATGTGATGTATCACATTGATTGTTTTGTGAATGTTGAACCAGCCCTGCATCCCAGGAATGAATCCCACTTGATCATGGTGAATAATTCTTTTTATATGCTGTTGAATTCGATTTACTAGTATCTTATTGAGAATTTTTGCATCCATATTCATCAGGGATATTGACCTGTAGTTCTCTTTTTTTACTGGGTCTCTGTGTGGTTTAGGAATAAAAGTAATGCTGGCTTCGTTGAATAAGACTGGAAGTTTTCCTTCCCTTTCTATTTTTTGGAATAGCTTGAGAAAGGTATTATTTATGCTTTAAATGTCTGGTAGAATTCCCCTGGGAAGCCATCTGGTCCTGGACTCTTATTTGTTGGGAGAGTTTTGATAACTGATTCAATTTCCTCACTGGTTATGGGTCTGTTGAAGCTTTCTGTTTCTTCCTGTTTGAGTTTTGGAAGTGTGTGGTTGTTTAGGAATTTGTCGATTTCTTCCAGGTTGTCCAGTTTGTTGGAATATAATTTTTCATAGTATTCCCTGATAATGCTTTGTATTTCTGAGGGATTGGTTGTAATAATTACATTTTCATTGATGATTTTATCTATTTGGGTCCTCTCCATTTTCTTTATGAGAAACCTGGCTAGAGGTTTTTCCATTTTTTTTATTTTTTCGAAGAACCAACTCCTGGTTTCATTGATCTGCTCTGCAGTTTAGATTCTATATTGTTTATTTCTGCTCTGATCTTTATTATTTCTCTTCTTCTGCTGGGTTTGGGGTGTCTTTGCTGTTCTGCTTCTATTTCCTTTAGGTGTGCTGTTAGATATTGTATTTGGGATTTTTCTTGTTTCTTGAGATAGGCCTGGATTGCAATGTATTTTCCTCTCAGGACTGCCTTCGCTGCATCCCAATGCGTTTGGATTGTTGTATTTTCATTTTCATTTGTTTCCATATAGTTTTTTAATTTCTTCTCTAATTGCCTGGTTGACCCATTCATTCTTTAGTAGGGTGTTTTTTCACCTCCATGCTTTTGGAGGTTTTCCAGACTTTTTCCTGCAGTTGATTTCAAGCTTCATAGCACTGTGGTCTGAAAATATGCATGGTATGATCTCAATTGTTGTATACTCATGAAGAGCTGTTTTGTAACCCAGTATGTGATCTATCTTGGAGAACAGATCCATGTGCACTCGAGAAGAAAGTATATTCTGATGCTTTGGGATGCAGAATTCTAAATATATCTGTCAAGTCCATCTGATCCCATGTATCTTTCGGGGCCTTTGTTTCTTTACTGACTGTGTGTCTAGATGATCTATCCATTTCTGTAAGTGGAGCGTTAAAGTCCCCTGAAATTACCACATTCTTATCAATAAGGTTGCTTATGTTTGTGAGTAATTGTTTTATATATTTGGGGGCTCCCATATTTGGCACATAGACATTTATAATTGTTAGCTCTTCCTGATGGATAGACTCTGTAATTATTATATAATGCCTTTCTTCCTCTCTTGTTATAGCCTTTAATTAAAAGTCTAGTTTGTCTGATAGAAGTATGGCTACTCCAGCTTTCTTTTGACTTCTAGTAGCATGATAGATAGTTCTCCATCTCCTCACTTTCAATCTGAAGTTGTCCTCAGGTCTAAAATGAGTCTCTTGTAGACAGCAAATGGATGGGTCTTGTTTTTTTTTTATCCATTCTGATACCCTATATGTTTTGGTTGGAGCCTGTAGTCCATTTACATTCAGTGTTATTATAGAAGGATATGGGTTTAGAGTCATTGTGATGTCTGTAGGTTTCATGCTTGTAGCAATGTCTCTAGTACTTTGTCTCACGGGATCCCCCTTAGGATCTCTTGTAGGGCTGGTTTAGTGGTGATGAATTCCTTTAGTTTTTGTTTGTTTGGGGAGACCTTTATCTCTCCTTCTATTCTAAATGCAGACTTGCTGAATAAAGGATTCTCAGCTGCATATTTTTTCTGTTTATCACATTGAAGATTTCCTGCCATTCTTTTCTGGCCTTTCAAGTTTCAGTAGAGAGATCCGTCACTGGTCTTATTGGTCTCCCTTTATATGTTAGGGCATGCTTATCCCTAGCTGCTTTCAGAATTTTCTCATTATCCTTGTATTTTGCCAGTTTCACTATGATATGTCATTCAGAAGATTGATTCACATTACATCTGAAGGGAGTTCTCTGTGCCTGTTGGATTTCAATGCCTTTTTCCCTCCCCAGATCAGGGAAGTTCTCAGCTATGATTTCTTCAAGTACACCTTCATCACCTTTCCCTCTCTCCTCGTCCTTTAGAACCCCAAATATGCATATATTATTAAGTTTAATTGTGTCACTTAGTTCTCTAATTCTCCCCTCATACTCCTATATTTTTTTTAATCTCTTTTTTTCAGCTGCCTCTTTTTCCATAATTTTATCTTTTTTTTTTTTTTAAACTTTTTTTTTCAACGTTTATTTATTTTTGGGACAGAGAGAGACAGAGCATGAACGGGGGAGGGGCAGAGAGAGAGGGAGACACAGAATCGGAAGCAGGCTTCAGGCTCTAAGCCATCAGCCCAGAGCCCGACGCGGGGCTCGAACTCACGGACCGCAAGATCATGACCTGGCTGAAGTCGGACGCTTAACCGACTGCGCCACCCAGGCGCCCCTCCATAATTTTATCTTGTAATTCACCTATTCTCTTCTCTGCCTCTTCACTCCGAGCTGTGGTCACCTCCATTTTATTTTGAAGCTCATTTATAGCATTTTTTTTTAGCTCCTCCTGATTGTTTCTTCATTCCTTGATCTCCATAGTAATAGATTCTCTGCTGTCCTCTATAGTTTTTTTCAAGGCCAGTGATTAATTTTATGACTATTATTTTAAATTCATTTTCTGTTACATTGCTTAAATCATCTTTGATCAGTTCATTAGCTGTCCCTACTTCCTGGAGTTTCTTTTGAGGAGAATTCTTCCATTTTGTCATTTTGGATAGTCCCTAGAGTGGCGTGGAACTGCAGGGCTCTTCCCCTGTGCTGTCTGGAGTGACATGTGTTGGTGGGCAGGCCGCAGTCAGGTCTGATGTCTGCCCCCAGTCCACCGCTGGGGCCACAGTCAGACTGGTGTGTACCTTCTCTTCCCCTTCCCAGGGGCAGGACTCACTGTGGAGTGGTGTGGCCCCTGTCTGGGCTACTTGTACACTGCCAGGCTTGTGGTGCTGCTTTGATGGGATCTGGTGTATGAGCCGCGGTGGATCCCAAGGTGTAGATGGGCGGGAGGGGCAGGCTCACCTCGCTTTCCCTTCAGTGATCCGCTTCGGGAGGGGCCCTGCGGCACCGCGAGGGAGTCAGACCCGCCGCTGGAGGGATGGATCCGCAGAAGCACAGCGTTGGGTGTTTGTGCACTGCAAGCAATTTTCCTGGCAGGAACTGGTTCCCTTTGAGATTTTGGCTGGGGGATGGGCGAGGGAGATGGCGCTGGGGAGCACCTTTGTTCCCCCCCAAGCTGCACTCTGTCGTCCGGGGCTCAACAAGTCTCCCTCCCATTGTCCTCTAGCCCTCCCACTCTCGGAGCAGAGCTGTTAACTTATAACATTCCAGATGTTAAGTCCCGCTGGCTGTCAGAACACACTCCATCCTGCCCCTCTGCTTTTGAAAGCCAGACTCGGGACTGCCTTGACGGGTCAGCTGGCTGCCTCTCCCCCGCCCCGGCTCCCTTCCGCCAGTCCACGTAGCGCATAGCGGGCACCGCCTCTCCGCCCTTCCTGCTGTCTTCCGTGGGCCTTTTGTCTACACTTGGCTCCAGAGAGTCCATTCTGCTAGACTTCTTGTGGTTTTCTGGGTTCTTTAGGCAGATGTGGGTGGAATCTAAGTGGACAGCAGAATGTGGTGATCCCAGCATCCTCATATGCTGCCATCTTCCTTCCGGAACCTGTATGTATAACTTTTTAAGAAACTATGAATGAACTTTTCAAAATAGGTTTAACATTTGATGTTTCTACAAGTAACATAGGAAAATTCCAGTAGCTCCATATTTTGGCCAATTCAGTAGGTGTGTAATAGTATCTCATTGTGGTTTCAACTTGCATTTTCTGAATATTCTATTTTTTAGTGTGTTCAGCTTATCATTACTGAGTTGTAACATTTCTTTATATATTCTATTTGGAAGTTCTTTGCCTGTGTTGCAAATATCTTCTCTCAATCTCGCATTTTCTCTCTCTTAATGGAATTTTTTGAAGAATAAAATTTTCTAATTTCACTAAACTCCAATTTAACAAATTTTATGTTCTATGTTTTTTGTGTTTTGCATAAGTTACTTTTAATTACTCCAAGGTCACAAAGCTAATCGCTTATTTTCATCTAAAAGTTTTATGGTTTTATGTTTTACACTTAGGATCATGTTCAATCTTCTGATTTATAGATTATGTGAAGAGTTATTTTTCCCTCCTATAGATGCAGAGTTGTTTCATGACTATTTCTCCTTTTTTTTTTTTTACATTTATTTATTTTTGAGAGACAGAGAGACAGAACAGAAGTGGGGGAGGGGCAGAGGGAAAGAGACAGAATCTGAAGCAGGCTCCAGTCTTCCTGCTGCAAGCACAGAACCCGACAAGGGGCTCCAACTCATGAACTGTGAGATCATGAACTGAGCTGAAGTCAGACGCTTAGCTGACTGAGCCACCCAGGCGTCCCCATAAATATTTTCTGAAGAGATGTTTCTTTCCCTATTGTGGAAAATCATTTTATGATATATATGGGTTCATTTCTGGGCCCTATTCTATTCCATTGATACATATCTTTTCACAAATATCAACCTATGTTAATTACCATTAACCTTAAAATTAGTTTTTGAAATCATGTAGGGTAAGTTCTTCGATATAGATCTTTTTAAGAATTGTTCTGGTTCTTCTAGACCTGTTGCATGTCCATGTAAATTTTAGAATTAAACTGTAATTTCTACCAAAAAAAAAATCGACTTGAATTTTCACTGAGACTGTGTTCACTCTAAAGGTAAATGTGGAGAAAACCAACATTTTAAAAACATTGGCCAATTCAGTAGGTGGTATATTTGCTATTTGTATCTACAATTTCCCCAAGAAATTGTATATACTTTTCTATGCAGAGAAAGGTTGGACACCTAAGGATGCTAAGTTTTTATGCCATTATGAATGGGATTTTAAAAAGTTGCTTTCCCATCTTCTGTCCCTAATTTATAAGAGTATGATTTTTATATTAATTTTGAATCTTGTAATACTGCTAAATTCATTTATTTTCTGTAGAAATTATTTTATAGATTTTTTGGGGGGAGGGAGGGTTGTTTGCATGAAACTAATCCAATCCAGGGGTGCCTGAGTTGCTCAGTTGGTTAAGCGACGAAGTTCAGCTCAGGTCATGATTTTTTGGTTTGTGGGTTTGGGCCCTGTGTTGGGCTCTGTGCTGACAGCTAGGAGCCTAGAGCCTGCTTTAGATTTTGTGCTTCCTTCTCTCTATGCCCTCCCCTACTCCTACTCACCCTCTCTCTCTCTCACAAATAAATAAACATTAAAAAAAAGAATTAAAGTACAAGAATCCTATCAAGCACATATAATATAGTATTACTTTCTTCTTTATGATCTTGCTGTTTTAATATTGATAATGTGGTTAATGGCTTAATAATGGGTATTAATTAATGGTTATGGTTAATGTGGTGGATTGTTCTGATTTTTTAAATGTTTCTGGAATAATCCTCAGTCATGATATGTTATATATATGATTTAACCTGTTAATATTCTATTAAGGATTTTTATATGAATATTTATGAGTGATATTGATATTTATTTATTTATTTATTTATTTATTTGCTCATTATGTCTTTGTAACATTTTGGTATTAGGTTGATATTATCCTCAGAAAACAAGGTGGTAGTGTCTATTCCATCTCTATTTTCTGGTGGGGGGGGGGTGGGAAGGACTGATAGAATTTACTACTGAAACTACTTGGGTGTGGAGATTTCCTTTAGAAAAGATTTGTGACAAAAAAGAAAAGACTTAATACTTGTAGAGCTAGACAAATTTTCTATTTCTTTGTGTTAATTTAAATGAATTATACTTTTTAATACATATGTACATTTCATCTAAGTTATTGAGTTTGTTGTTCATATGCTCTATCATTTTTATGTGTATGCTTTCAGTGAGAACCTCTTTTTTTTAGTGCTGATAGTACTGGTGATTTGGGTTATCTTTTTTCTTGTTCATTCCAACTAAGGATATGCTGATTTTGATGATCTTTTCAAAGAATCAACTTTTGACTTTTAGAAACTCTCTGTATTAATATGTTTTCCACCAATTTCTGGGTTTTGTTTTGTGTGTTTGTTTTGGTTATTTTTGTTTGTTTATGGTTTTTTTTATTTGTTTTTAATTTTACTTATCTTGGCCTGATTTACTCTTCTAACTTCTTTATGTAGATATGCAGGTCAGTTATTTTGTATCATTCTTTTTTTTCTCTAAATATGTATTTACATTATAAATATCCATATAAGTACTGGTTTAGCTGTCTTTGAAAATATTTCCAAGTATTGCTTTAACAATATATTGGTATATTGCTTTAGCAAAATATTTCCATTTATCTTATAATTTCTTCTTTAACTTATAGTATTATTAATTTGCAGATAGTTCAGGTTTGTTAGATTTCTTATTACTGATTTTCAACTGAATTCAACGTTTGGCCAGAGAACATTCTTGGTGTGCGTCTGATTCTTTTAATGTAATGAGATTTGTGTTATGGTCCAGGATGTGGCTATCTTAGTGAAAGTGTAGCATAGAATTGAAAAAATATGTGTATTCCAAAGATCTTATATACACTGTACTATACATGTCACTTAGAAAAAGATGGTTGGTAGTATTATTCAGATCTTCTTCTACATATGTACTCATTTTTCATGCATTTATTTTTATGCAGTTAGTAATTTTGAATAGTTGTCTTATGAATTGCTTACAGAAGGGTCTTAAAAATCATTTGCTATGATTGTGATATTATCTATTGTATTACTCAATTCTTTTTATTTTTGTAAAACTGATTTTGAGACTCTATCATTAGGTGTATATGTTTTTACGATTATTATGTCTTCTTGATGAATGGCCCCTTTAGCAATTATATGCCCCTTTTTACCTCTTATAATATTCTTTGTATTAAAATCTCTCCTGATATTTATGTTGCCATTTCAGCCTTACTTGCTTATTGCTTACATGGTATATATTTTTTTCAACCATTTTCTTTTAACCTATTTGTATATATGTAAAGTATGTTGCTTATAGGCAACATCTAGTTGCTTATTGTGTTTTTATTTATTCTCATAATCTATTGCTTTCAATTGCAGCATTTAGATCATTAACTAAGAATAGTGAATTTAGCCCATATATTTTATTACTCATTTCCTGTTTGAGCCATCCTGTCTATTTTTGTTCTCCCTTTTTCCTTTGCTAACTTTCTTTGGATGGTATAAATATTTTTACCATTATGTGATAATTGAATTATTCCCTTTTTGCTATGTCTTTGTATTATGTAGAATATGTATAACTACTACAAAACTGATGAGGCAGGAATTTCTTCCTTAGGTACGTATATGAGACTATAGGGGAATATATATGTGTGTGTATGTGTATATATGTGTATCTGTCCAGAGTTAATATTGTACTACTTAATGTAAAATGTAGAAATGTTGCAAGCATAATGGATAAATATCCTGTCTTTGCCTGTTGGTATCTTTTATGTTACAGTTCTCATGTGTATTATATGTATATACATTGAAAATACCACCAGAGTATGTTATATACTTTTTTCCTCTTGAAGGTTGCTTTTTTTCAGTTTTACTGAAAAATAATTGACATACAGCACTGTAAAAGTTTAAGGCATACAGCATGATGGTTTCATTTACATGTAGTGTAAAATAATTACTGCAAAGGGTTCACCTAACATCCATCTTCTCATATGGATATAACAAAAAGAAAGAAACACTAAGTCTCCATATGATGAGAAGCCATAGAATTTACTCTTCACAATCTTCTCGTATAAAATACATCAGTGTTAGCTAGAGCCATCATGTAGTACATTATATCCCTCACACCTATTTATCTTACAACCGCAAGTTTATATTTTTGACCATCTTCCTCCAATTTCTACTCCTCCTTACTCCACTTCTGGTATTCAGAAGTCTCAGCTCTTTTGTATGAGTTGTTTATTTTGATACTCCTTCTTTTTTCTTTGTTTTTATTTATTTTTTAAATTTCACTCTTGTTAACCGTACAGTTCTATATTAGCTTTAGGTGGAGTATAGTGATTCAATAATTTCATATATTACTCAGTGCTCATCATGATAAGTGTACTCTTAATCTCCATCACCTGTTTCACCATCCAACCAGTCTACCCCACTCTGGTAACCATCTCTTTGTTGTCTGTAGTGGAGGGTCTGTTTGTTTTTTTGTTTGTTTTTCCTTTGTTTTGTTTCCTGAATCCCACATATGCATGAAATTTTATGGCATTTGTCTTTCTCGGACTGACTTATTTCACTTAGCATAATACTCTCTAGTTCCATCTCTCATTGCAAATGTAAAGATTTCATTCTTTTTGTGCCTGAATAATATTTCATTGTATATATGCCACATCTTCTTTATCCATTCCACTATCAATGGACACTTGAGCTGTTTCCTTGGTTAGGCTATTGGAAATAATTCTGGAATAAGCATAGGGTTGCATATATACCTTCTAATTATTGTTTTCATATTCTTTGGGTAAATAGCCAGTAGTGCAATTACTTACTGGATCATATGGTAATTATATTTATAATTTTTTTACGGAACCTCTTAAAACCTCCTTTTTTAAGGAAGATACGGTCTTCCACAGTGTCTGCACCAGTTTGCATTCCCACCAACAGTGCACTAGGGTTCGTTTTCCTCCACATCCTTATCAACACTTGTTTATTGAGTTTTTGATTTTTGTTATTCTTACAGGTATGAAGTGATATCTCACTGTCATTTTGAATCACATTTCCCTGATGATGAGTGATGTTGAGCATCTTTTCATGTGTCTGTTGGCCATCTGTATGTCCTCTTTGGAGAAATGTCTGTTCAAAACTTCTGCCCATTTTTTAATTGGATTATTTGATTTTTGAGTTTTGTAAATTCTTTATATAATTTATGCCAATAGCTTATTTTTCCTTTCATTTCCCTTGACTCAGTAGACACATAGAGAGAGATGTTGTTATGGCCACTGTTAGAGAAAGTATTGCCTGTGCTGTATTCTAGGATTTTTATGGTTTCAGGTCTCGCATTTAGATCCTTAATCCATTTTAAGTTTTTTTCTTGTGCATGGTGTAATAAAGTGGTCCAGTTCATTTTTTTTTATGTAGCTGTCTGGTTTTCCCAACATCATTTGTTGAAGAGACTGTCTTTCCCATTGTATATTCATCCCTCTTTCATTGAAGATTAATTGATCATAGAATTGTGGGTTTATTTCTGGGCTTTCTATTCTCTTGTTCCATGTGTCTGTTATTGTCCAAGTACCATAGTGTTTTGACTACCACAGTTTTGTAATATATATTGAAATGAGAATTTTAGTATCTCCAGTTTTTTCTTCTTTTTAAAGATTTCTTTGGCTATTTAGGGTCTTCTGTAGTTCTATAAAAAATTTAGAATTATTTGCTCTACTCCTATGAAAATGGTGTTGGCATTTTGAGAGGGATTACATTAAATCTGTGGATTCCTTTGGGTAGTATTCACATTTTAACAATATTTATTCTTCCAATCCTTGATCATGGAATGTCTCTCCCGTTTTTTGTGTCATCTTCAATTGCTTTCATCGGTGTTTCATAGTTTTGAGAGTACAAATCTTTTCACCTCTTTGGTTCAGTTTACTTTTAGAATTTTTATTATTTTTGGTGCAATTGTAAATGGGATTTTTTTTTAATTTCTCTTTCTGCTAGCTCCTTATTAATATAGTGAAATGCAATGGATTTCTGTACATTGACTTTGTATCTTGTGATATTGCTGAAATAATTTATCAGTTCTAATAGTTTGTTGTTTGTCTTTAGGGTTTTCTATAATGATATCTTGTTATCTGCAAATACTGAAAAATTTTCTTCTTCCTTACCAATTTGAATGCCTTTTATTTCTCTTTCTTCTCAGATTTCTGTGACTCAGAATTACAGTACTATGTTTAATAAAAGTGATGAGAGTGGACATCTTTGTCTTGTTGCTGACCTTAGAGGAAAAACTCAGGTTTCACCATTGAGTATGATGTTATCTGTTTTTTTTTCATATAACCCACAGATTATGGGTTATTATTATTCATATAACCCTTTATTATGTTGAGGTATACTCCTTCTCAACCTACATTGTTGAGGGTTTTTATCATGAATGGAAGCCGTACTTTGCCAAATGCTTTTTCTGCATCTACTGAAATGATCATATGGTTTTTATCCTTTCTCTTATTGATGTGTTGTATCACGTTGACTGATTTGTGAATATTGAACCACACTTGCATCCCTGGAATAAATCCCACTTGAACAGATTGAATGATTCTTTTAATGTATCATTGGATTTGGTTAGCTAATATGTTGCTGAGGATTTTTGCATCTATGTTCATCACAAATATTGACTTGTAGTTCTCTTTTTTTGTTCTGTCTTTGTCTTGTTTTGGAATCAGGGTAATGCTAGCATCATAGAATGAATTTGGAAGTTTCCTTCCTATTCTGTCTTTTGGAATAGTTTGAGAAGAATTAGGTATTAACTATTCCTCAAACGTTTGCTAGAAAACACCTGTGAAACCATTTGGTCCTCGATTTTTTTTTTTTTTTTTTTTTTTTGGTTAGGAGTTTTAAATTTTTTTTTTTTTAACGTTTATTTACTTTTGAGACAGAGAGAGACAGAGCATGAACGGGGGAGGGGCAGAGAGAGAGGGAGACACAAAGTCGGAAGCAGGCTCCATGCTCTGAGCCGTCAGCCCAGAGCCTGACGCAGGGCTCGAACTCACGGACCGCGAGATCATGACCTGAGCTGAAGTCGGACGCTTAACCAACTGAGCCACCCAGGCGCCCCATGGTTAGGAGTTTTTAATTGCTAATTCAATTTCATTGCTGGTAATCAATGTGTTCAATTTTTCAATATTTTCCTATTTCATTTTTGGTAGCTTAGATGTTCCTAAGAATTTACCCATTTTTTCTAGGTTGTCCAGTTTGTTGGCATATAATTTTTCATAATATTCTCATAATCGTTTGCATTTCTGTGAATGTTGTTATTTTGTTTCTCATTTTGTTTACTTGAGTTTTTTTTAAGAGTCAGGCCAGAGGTTTATCAGTTTTGTTCATGTTTTGGAAGAACCAGCTATTTGTTTCACTGATCTGTTTATGTGTGTGTGTGGGGGGGGGGGGAGTTGTGGGGGGGGAGGGTGTGTGTTTGCATTTGTTTGGAGTTTTTGTTGGTTTTTAATTTCTATCTCATTTATTTCTGCTCCAGTCTTTATTATTCCATTCCTTCTGCTGGATTTGAATTTTATTTGTTCTTCTTTTTCTAGTTTCTTTAAGTGTAAGGTTCTGTTGTTTATTTGAGATAGGCCTTGCTTATTGAAGTAGGCCATTATTGTCATAAACTTACCTTTTAGAACTGCTTCTGCTATATCCCAAACATTTTGGAACTTCATGTTTTCATTTTCATTTATAGCCAGGTATTTTTTTTTTTATTTACTCTTTAATTTCTTGGTGGACTCACTCATTGTTTAGTAGTATGTTAACTTCCATTTATTTGTCTTCTTTGCAAATTTTTTTTTCTCTTATGATTGATTTCTAGTTTCATTACATTGCTGTCAGAAAAGATGCATGGTATGACCTTGATCCTTTTGAAATTGTTGAGACTTGTTTTGAGATTAATATGAGATCTCTTCTGGGGAATGTTTAGGTACAGTTGGAAAGAATGAATATTCTATCATTTTAGGATGGAATGTTATGAATATATCTATTAAATCCATCTGGTCCATTGTGTTACTCAAAATCATCTTTTCCTTGTTGAGTTTCTGTTTAGATGATCTGTCCATTGATACAAGTGAGGTAATAAAGTCAGCTACTATTATTATATTACTATAAATTACTTCCTTTATGTTTGTTAATTGTTTTATATATTTTGGTGTTCCATGTTGGGTACATAGATATTTACAGTTGTTATGTCTTCTTGTTGAATTGTTACCTAAGTGAGTATATAGTTTTCTTCTTTGACTCTTTTTCCAGTCTTGGTTTTAATGTCAATTTTGTTTGATATAAGTATTGCTACCCTGGCTTTCTTTTTACATCCATTTGCATGATAAATATCTCTTCAGCCCTTCTCTTTCAATCCGCAAGTGTCTTTAGGTCTGAAGTGTATCTAGTGCAGGCAGCATAGATGAGTCTTGTTTTTTGATTGGAGCATTTAGTCCATTTACATTCAAAGTAATTTTTGTTAAGTATATATTTATTACCATTTTGTTATTTGATTTATGTTGGGTTTTTTTTGTGGATCTTCTTTGTTGCTTTCTTACTTTGTTCTCTTCTCTCACTGTACATTGGGTTTCTTTAATGATACACTTGGATTCCTTTCTGTTTGGTTTTTGCATATCTATTACTGGTTTCTGATTTATGGTTACCATTAGATTTGTATATAACATCTTCTGCATGTAGCAGTTTAACTTAGGTTGATGGTTGCTTATGTTTGAACCCATCCTTTGTTCCTCTTCTCACATTTTAGGTAAATGGTGTCATACTTTGCTTCCTTTTATTTCATGAGTCCCTTGACTGATATTTTACAGATATACTTATTTTTACTGATTTTTGTGCTTTTTACTTTTCTTACTTTAATGTATTGTCTTTCCTTTCCACTCAAAAAGTGCACTTCATCGTTTTATTGTAGGGCTGGTTTAGAGGTCATGAACTCCTTTAACTTTTGTTTGTCTTTGAAACTCTTTCTCTCTCCTTCTGTTCTGAATGATAGCCTTCATGAACAGTATATTCTTAGCTTCTTTTTTTTTTCCTTTCAGCACCTTGAATATATTGTGCCCCTTCCTTTGTAGCCTGCAAAGTTTCTATACAAAAATCTAATAGTCTTATGGGGTTCCGCTTGTAAATCATTGTTTTCTTTTGTGTTGCTGCTGTTAAAATTCTTCTTTATCATTGTTTTTTAACATTTTCATTATTATGTGTCTTGGTATAGACTTCCTCGGGTTGATTTTGTTGAGGGATCTCTATACCTCCTTGATATTTCCATTTCCTTCCTTAAGGTTTGGAATATTTTGGGTATTATTTCTTCAAATATATTTTCTGCCCCTTTTTCTCTCTCTCATTCTTGGGTTCCTAAAATGCAAATGTTATTTATGTTTGATGGAGTCATTGTGTTCCCTAGGTCTATTCCCATTATATATATATATATATATATATATATATATATGTATATATATATATATATATATATTTTTTTTTTTTTCCCCCTCTCACTTGCTCAGCTTGGTTACTTTCTATTACCCTGTCCTCCAGGTCACTGATTCATTCTATTTAATTCAATCTAGTGTATTTTTTATTTCAGTTGTTTTATTTTTCTGTGAATGGTTATTTTTTATTCTCTGTTAATCACCCCACTGATGTCCTCTATTCCCAAATCCAGTGAAGTCCTTTATGATCATTACTTTAAATTTTCTATCAGGAATACTTCTTGTCTGCATTTTGCTTAGGTCTCTTGTGATTTTGTCCTATTGATGTGGGACATATTCCTCTGTCTCCTCACTTTGCTTAACTCTCTATATCTGTTTCTGTGTAGTATGAAAGTGAGATATGTTGTTGCTCTTGAGAGTAGTGTGCATGGGCAGGGTACGCACTTTTAACAAGGCGATGCCGGTATTCTTCCACAGAGGATTCACAGCCACTGCAGAGGCAAGGCTGGCCAGGCCCACCTGCAAACCATGTGGGTGGTTTATACACTTTTAACAAGGTGTATGTATCCTTCATGGGAGGTGACCAGCTGCTACCGGGACCAAGGTCCCACAAAGTGTACAGTCAGGAGTCACAATGTTGGTAACATTTGTACAGGCCTTCTGGGGGAAGGGACCTTCAGTTCCAAGAATGAGGCAAGCCCTGCTTTATGGGATGGGGTGTGGTATAAGACAGTTAGGTAGTGAATGCCAGTGGTAACTAGTGTCTGAAGCTGAGCTTGTGTTTATGCTAGGGGGCAGGGGAGGGAAATGGTACCAGTAAGCTCCTTTGTTCCTGGAGAAATCCCTCAGTGAACTGAGATTAGCAAACCACTCTCTCTCCTGTCTGCAGGAGGCATTTTTTCACACTGCCTTTTTTATGCTGTATCTCCTTGGGTTGTTTGCTGTGCATGTCTTTAAGAGCAGGTACTCGACTTCCCATGGCTCTCCCAGCTGTCCCAGAGCTAGCCCACTGATTTTTAACGTTCCAGGCTTTTAGTCCTGCTGGCTGTTAAGAACTCATAAAATTTGACCACTCTGACTTTCAAACCCAAATGCTGTAAGATTTGTCTTCCCCGAACAAGCTTCCTGGTGTGATAGTGTGTTTCTCACCCATTTACACAAAAGTGAGTCCTTCACTCTGGAAGCCAGATCCCTGGAGTTTATCTCCCCCTGGCATAACCTCACTTCCTGCCCACTTCAATATGGCCTCATCTCTACATTTAGTTATGAAGTTCTGTTTTTTTTTTTTCCAGTATTTACATCATTTTCTGGGTCATTTACACTGATGAGAGTGTTATCTAGTTGTATCCTTGGGATGAGGTGAGCTTAGGGTCCTCTGCCATCTTAACCAGAAGTCTCTCATTTTGTTTGGCTTCACATTCTGCATATAAGTGAGAACATACAGTATTTGTCTTTCACTGAATTATTTCATCTAGCATAATGCCCTCAATGTGAATCCATGTTGTTATAAATAGGAGTTCCTCGTTTTTATTTTTATGGCTGAATAGTATCTTGTTGTATACATATACCACAACTTCTTTATCCATTCATTCATTGATGGACACAGCTTGTTTCCATGTCTAGGCTTTTACAAATATTGTTGCTATGAACATGAAGGTGCAGATATCTTTTTGAGTTTGTGTTTTCATTTATTTGGATATAGTCCCAGAAGTAGAATTGCTGGATCATGTAGTAGTTCTATTTTAATTTTTAGAGGATCCTTTATACTTTTTTTCAGTACTAGCTGCATCAATTTATAATCCCAGCAACAGTGCACAAGGATTCCCTTCTCTTCACTCCATGCTGGCATTTGTTATCTCTTGTCTTTTTGATGACAGCCATTCTACCAGGCATGAAGTGATATCTCACTGTGTTTTAATTTGTACTTCCCTAATGCCTAGTGATGTTTAGCAGCTTTTCATGTAAGTGTTTGCCTTTTGTATATCTTCTATGGAGAAATATCTATTCAGGTACATCACCTAGTTTCTGTTTTGTTTTGTTTTAGTTGTAGCAAGTGGGATCATGAGTACTATTGTTAAATCTATTTTACAGTTCATTAGTTGGTAGTATTGAGTAAATTACCTATAACTTTTTTGAGTCTTGATTTTATCACATGTAAACTGGAGATGACCAATTCAATATTCTGAGGATCAAATGAGACACTATGTATAATTACCTCACAGTGTGGCACATTAGTTTTCTTATTTTTAATCTTCAATTAGTAGGCCTATAAAAGGTTATTTCCTTGAGTTAAACTGAAATTCTTAATTGGATCCTTCAGAGAGATGTACTGCTTCCATCACTTCCTAATCATCCTTCAATTTTCTAAGTTAGGACTTGTATGCACTCCACTATACACGAAGAAAACTATCTGCTCTCTCCCTTCTACACAAACATACTTAATCTTGATTTATGTATCTTTGTATTGAAGTGCAGCATAAAATAAAATATTTTATTACAATTGAGACAGTTGTTAGGAACCATTTAGTCCAGTACTCATAGAGGAGATTTTTAACTTAGCCAAAGTCACAAATTGATAGGTAGAGCTAAAATTCAGTCTCTCCCTCAGAAAACAAACAAAAATGCACACTCATTTTTTCTTGAATAAATTTGATGTGTAACATTGTGTAAGATGTATAGCATTTACTTGATACATTTATGTAATGTAATATGATTGCAATGTCATTATATTTACACATTAGGGCACAATTTTATTGTCTATTATGCTGTGCATTATACCTCTGACTTATTTGCTACTCATTGCAAGAATGTATGCTTAAACACCATTACTCTTCTCCCCCATCCCCACCCCATCTCCTGGTAACCACTATTTTATTGTTTGTTGCAGGTTTAACTTTTTGTAGATATTGCATATAAGTGATATCATAGTGTACTTGTCTTTCTTTAAATTATGTTGCTTAGCATAATAGTTTCAAGATTTATCCATACTTTCACAAATGGGGGGATAGCTTCATTTTTCATGGCTGAATAATATTTCATTGTATATAAGTACAACATCGTTTATATCCATTCATCCACCAATGGGTATTTGGTTTGTTCCATATCTTCACTGTTATGAATAAAGCTGTGATAAACATGGGAGTGCATATATCTCATGTAAATTTTATTTTCATTTCCTTTGAGTATATAGCCAGAAGTATAATTGCTGGATTATAAGATTTAATTTTTTGAGGAAATTCCATATTGGTTGGACCATTCCTATCAACAATATACCAAGTTTCCTCTTCACCACATCCTCACCAGCACCTGTTGTCTCTTGACTTCTTGATGATAGCCATTCTAAGAGTTGTCTAGTGATATCTAGTTGTCCAGTGATATCCTCATATCTCAGGAGGATTTACACCTCCCTGATGATTAGTGATATTCAGCATCTTTTCATGGTTGTCCATTTTAATGTCTTCCTTGGAGAAATGTTTATTTAGTTCTTTTGCCAATTTATTTTCACTAGATTATTTTTTCTTGTTATTACCGAAATGACTGGGTTATTTATATATTTTGGATATTAACCCCGTATCTGATAATATGATTTCAATTGTTTGCCCATTGTGTGGTTTGTCTTTTAATTTTTTCAATTGTTTATTTTGCTGTGTAGAAGCTCTTGAAGTTGACCTGGCCTAATTTATTTTTTTCTTTTGTTGTTTGTGCTTTTGCCATCATGTCCCCCAATTATCACCAAGACCAAAATTGATGAGCTTCTTCTCTACATTTTCTTCCAGGTCTTATGTTTAAGTTTTTGATCCATTTTGAGTTAATTTTTGTTACTGGTGTGTTTAGATCCAATTTCATTATAACACATGTGTTCCTACAGTGTTCCCCAAACCATTCAGTGAACATACAATCCTTTCCCCAGTGAGTATTCTTGTTTCCCTTATCAAGTATTAGTTGAAAGTATATGCTGGGGTTTAGTTCTGGGATCTCTATTCTCTACCATTGTTTGATGCATCTGCTTTTGTGCCAGTACCATACTGTTGTTATTACTATGGCTTCGTAATACAGACTGAAATCTGGAGGTCTGTTACCTCCAGCTTTGTTCTTTTATTTTTCTCGATTGTTTGTCTATTTGGGGTCCTTTGTGGTTCCACACAAGTTTTAACATTGTTTCTTCTATTTCTGTGAATAACTTAGGCATTTTGATGGGGACTGCTTTGAATCTTTAGATGATTTTGGATAGTACTGCCATTTTAACAATATTAATTTTTCCAACCCATGAACATGGGTTGTCTTTCCATTTGTTTGTGTCATCTTTAATTTTTTTTTTCAGCAAAGTTTTGTAATTTTCATTGTATAGATTGTTCACTTCCTTGGCTAAATCGATTCTTAATATTTTATTGTTTTTGATGCTGTTGTTAATGGGATGATTTTATTTCTTTTTCAGATGCTCCATCACTAGTGTTAAGGAATGCAATGATTGCTGTATGTTGATATCCTATAGTCTGCATGTTTTGTATCTTGCCATTACGGAAATGGTTATTACTGAGATGGTTATTAATCCCAACTCTTTTTTTTTTTTTTTTTGCTTTACCAATTCCTTGGGATTTTCTATGTATAAGATATCATACACAAGTAACAATTTTACATCCTCCTTTCTGATTTGCCCTATTGTTATTCTAGCTAAAATGTCCAATAGTATATTGAATAGTAGTGGTAAGGGTGGGTATTTTTCCATTGTTTCTGCTCTTAGGAGAAACAGTTTTCTCCTCTTTGAGTGTCATGTTAACTGTAGAACTGTCATATATGGGTTTTATTATGTTGAGTTATATTCCTTCTATATCTACTCTGTTAAGGGTTTTCATCATAAAAGAATGTTGTCAAATACCTTTACTGCATCCTTTGAGATGTAATTTTTATCTTTAATTTTATTGATGGGTGCATTATATTTATTAACTTGCATATTTTATATTATTGCATTATATTTATTAACTTTGCATATTTTTATTCATGCTTGCATGCCAGATATAAATCCCACTTAGTCATGGTGAATAGTCTTATTTGTTCTAGGATTTGGTTTGCTAATATTTTGTTGACAATTTTTTTTAATGTTTATTTATTTATTTTGAGAGAGAGAGGTGAGAGAGAGAGAGAGAAAGCAGGAGAAGGGCAGAGAGAGAGGGATAAAATCCCAACCAGGCTCCATACTGTCAGTGCAGAGCCTGACTTGTGGCTCCATTTCACAAACCATGGCCTAAGCTGAAATCAAGCTAGACACTTAACCTACCGAGTCACCCAGGTGCCCTGAGAATTTTCATGTCAATATTCAAATAATTAATGATATTGGTCTATGGTTTTCTTCTGGTATCCTTATCTGGTTTTGGTATCAAAGTAATGCCAGCCTCGTAGAATGAGTTTGGAAGTATTTTCTTCTCCTTGATATTTTGAAAGAGTTTAACGAAAATTGATGCTACTTGTATAAATATTTGGAAAACTCTCCAGTGAAGATGTCTAGTCCTGGAGTTTTCTGTGTTAAGAGTTTTTTGATTACTAATTCATTATATTGACTTGTTATTGGTCTATTTGGATTTTCTATTTCTTCTTGATTCAGTCTTGGTAACTTATGCGTTTCTAGAAATATATTCATTTCTTCTAGGTTGTCTAATTTGTTGGAATAAGTATAATTATTCATAGTAATCTCATGATTTTATGTATTTCTGTCGTACTAATTGTCTCCTTTTTTTATTTGTCTTTTTGTTTCTTAGTCTAGCTAAAGGTCTGTGAATTTAATCATTTTCAAAATGAACCCCTAGTTTCATTGATCGTTTCTATTATTTTTCTAGTCTCTGTTTCATTTATATCTGTAAAGGATCTATATTTCCCTCCTTCTGCTAACTTTGGGTTTCTTTTCTTTTCTTTTTTTAATTTTTTAATGTTTACTCATTTTTGAGAGAGAGACAGAGCTTGAGTGAGCAGGGGAAGGGCAGAAAGAGAGGGAGACAAAATCCAAAGCAGGCTCCAGGCTCTGAGCCACCAGCACAAAGCCTGACACAGGGCTTGAACCCACGAGCGAGATCATGACCTGAGCCAAAGTCGGATGCTCAGGTTACTGAACCACCCGGGTGCCCCTTGGGTTTCTTTTTCTATTTCCTTAAAGTGTAAAGTTAGGTGGTTTGAGATCTTTCTAATTTCTTAGTGTAAGGGTTTAGGGCTATCAAATTTCCTCTCAGTATTGCTTTTGATGGATCCTACAATATTTGGTAAGTTGTATCTTTATTTTTATTTGTTTTGAGATTTTTTTTAAATTTCCCTTTTGATTTTTTTCTTTGACTCAATGGTTATTTAGAAGTGTGCAGTTTAATTTCAACACATTTGTAGAACTTCTCTCTTATACTGATTTCTGGTTTCCTAGCATTGTGGTCAAAGAAGATAGTTGATATGATTTCAATCTTAAATTTGCTCTGACATGTTTGTGGCCTATCATAGTATCTATCCTAGAAAATGTTCCATCGTACCTGAGAAGAATGTCTATTTTATTGCTGTTGGATGGAATATTCTGTATATGTCCGTTAAAATCATTTATTCTAAAGTGTGGTTCAGTTCTGACATTCCTTTGTTGATTTTGTCTGGATGATTTATCCATTGCTTACAGTAGAGTACTGAAATACCCTTCAATTATTGTATTGTTATTTCTCCCTTAAGATATATTATTAATTGCATAATTTAATTAAATGCTCACTTGGGAGTGTATATATTTATGTGTTAAGTCTTCCTGATACATTTTTTCTCTTTATCATTATATTCTTTGTCCTTGTTACCCTTTTTGGCTTTATGTCTGTTTTACATGATATAAGTATGGATACTACACCCACTTCCT
Source organism: Prionailurus viverrinus (assembly GCF_022837055.1). NCBI lineage: Eukaryota > Metazoa > Chordata > Mammalia > Carnivora > Felidae > Prionailurus > Prionailurus viverrinus. The sequence continues at coordinate 96,825,257 of NC_062569.1, forward strand.
TTTGGTTTCTTTTGCTTTGAGTATCATCCTCCATCCACTCAATTTTGAGCCTATGTATGTCTTAAAAGCAACTCGTAGGTGTTTGTCATGTTTTGTTTTGTTTTTAAATCCATCCAGCCCCTCTGTGCCTCTTGATTGGTGAGTTGAAATCATTTATGTTTAGGGTGATTACTGACATATAAAGATTTACTATTGCCATTTTATCTTTTGACTTTTGGTTATTTTGTTTCTCCATTGTTTCTTTTTACTTCTGTTTTTCTCTACTTTTTTTAAAGTTTATTTATTTATTTTAGAGAGAGACAGCGATAGTGCAAGTGGGGAAAGGACAGAAAGAGAGGGAGATAGAGAGAATCCCAAGCAGTCTCCACACTGTCAGCACAGATCCTGACACAGGGCTTGATCCTACAAACTGTGAGATTATGACCTAAGCTGAAGCCAGGAGTCAGAGGCCTAGCCAAATGAGCCACCTGGGCACCTGTATCTTTGTTTCTAAGCTGGTGATTTTCCATGGCATTTGCTCAGTCTCCTATTTTTGTTTTTGTTTTTTGTTTTTGTTTGGTGTCTCTGTTCTAGATTGTTGCTTTATGGTTGACATAAAACATCTCATAGATAAAATAGTCCTTTCTCTGACAGTATCAGTTTATCTACATTTTCCTGTAAAGGTTGCATTCTTTTTGTCTTCCCCTTTTACATTTTTGATATTACAAATAACCTCTTTTTATGCTGTGATTTTTACTAAGGTTAAGCTGTAACCTTTATGCTATAGTGAAGAGGTTACTGTATTATTCTTTAAAAAGTTAAAGTATTCTGTCTACTTGTTGGGTTTTGTGTCCTCTCATCTTTTCATTTCAGCTTGAAGAATTTGTTTCATCATTTTTTGTATGCCAGGTATAGATGTGGTGAACCCTCTCAAATTTTGTTTTGGAAAGCCCTTATTTCTCCTCTATATCTGAAAGATAACTGCTGGATTGAGTGTTTTGGCTAGCAGTTTTTATCTTTCAAAATTTGAATATGTCATTCCATTCTCTCCTGGCCTGTAGATTTTCTGCTAAGAAATCTGCTGATTAGCATAAAGGGAATAATTTAGCAGGTTACTGTCTCCCCCCTCCCCCAGATGCCTTTAAAGTTTTTTATTGTTACATTTGACAGCTTTAAGATCATGTGTCTTGGAGAAGGTGATTTGGCAGTGAAATAATAAGGTGTTGTATTTGCTTTGTGGACTTTTAAATGGAATTTCTTCCCCAGGTTTGGGAAGTTCTCAGCTCTTATTTCTTTAAATATGATTTCTGCTTCCTTCTCCCTCTCCTCTCTTTCTAGGACAGCCACTATTCTTATGTTGGGTTTTCTAATGGAGTCAGGCAGTTTTCACAGAGTTTTTTCACATTTTAAGTATCTCAGGTTTTTCTCTTCCTCCCCCTTATTCATTCATATATTTCTATCCCTGAGCTTGCTCATTCTCTCTTCCATATGATCTGCTCTATTCCCAATGCATTATAATGCATTCTTCGTCTCAGTTATTGAGTTCTTTAGCTCTAGAATTTGTTTCTTTTTTAGAATTTCAAAATTTTTGGTAAAATACTCTTTCTATTCATTAATTTTATTCCTGAATTTATTGTATTGCCCGAGCTTTCTTGTAGCTCATTGGTTTTCTTCATAATGGCTATTTAAAAATCTTTATCAGATCACATTCTTCCACATATTTTGGTTCAATTGCTGGAAAATTGTCATTTTTTTATGATACCATGTTACTATGATTTTTCATGGTGTTTGATGAGATGTGCCTCTGCATTTGAAGTAGGAAAGACCTTTCTCATTTAGGCAATGCTTTGTGTACTTTGATTCAACAGGTTGGTAGTAGGAGCCTTCCCTTTGTCTTCCGGAAGGTGGTGCTATAGCACAAGCTTTTGATTTCCCTTAACTGACCTGACCTACCCCTAAGGCTGAGACCTTGTACATATATGTTTAAAAAAAAAGTGGGGGGCAGTGTGTGGTTTCGACTTTGGGTTCTAGATATGCCCATGGGCTTGTGGGGAAATCCACAAGTGGGTGAGGAACTCCAGAGATCCATGGGCAGTCCCTAATACCTTCTAGGGAGACACTTTCCTATAGTTCTCTTTGCCTACTTCCTTTCCCTTTCCCTTACTCCCCACCCCCCCCCCACCCCCAGCCAGTCTTTGGGGTCTCTCTTTTGAGAGAGCAGAGAGCAACTGGTCCTCCAGCTTCAGCACACTTGGTTGGGCATATCTCCCCTCACCACATTTACTTTCCACTTCTACCAGAAAATTCATGCTGGCTTGTTTATGGACCTGTCAGTGTTTTCTTTGTGGTCATCAACTCTGCTGCCACCATCCCTACTGCCCTTTCCCTTCCTCTACCACCTCTACAGCCCCATCTACCCTCTTTCAGGTGCACAGATGGATGGATCTCTAAGGTATCCTGGTATGCTCTGCACAGGCTTTTTAAAAATTAGTGCTACCTATCTATCTATCCATCTATCTATCTGGTTTGGGATGTGTCATTAGTTGTAAGTCAAAAGGGAGAGAAAGAGAAAACAACACATGCTGCCATGATGCTGACATCACTCTGATATACTTCTCCTTGTTATTCACACTCCACTGTTTGAGAACTAGTATTTATATACTTATTTTAAGATCTTAAAGGGAGATAAGCAATTCTGCTTCAGGTCTGTATAAATATTAAGAACTCTTAAATTTTATCCAGAGACCTCAGAAGTAAACAAATGTGAAAAACCAGGATAAGTGTTCTGCCCAAAGTGTATACCCAATAAGTAGTCAAATAATTCCTTAAAACAGGTCTAAAAACTAACTCCATACATACTTTGAAATACAATGGTTTTAGAGTATGTATTTATCTTCTTGAAACACAGAAAACCCTTCTTTTATGGGGAGGATCTGATCCTTTCCTAGATAGTCAGAAATAACATTGGTTGAACAGTTCTGCTTCTAATTAAAATGCTGTGCTATGATTTGAGTTCCTGACACTATCATTCTTGTACCCCAGGTAAGACTCTCTAAATGAAGATTATAATGTAGTTTTGGCTGAATATATAATACACAGGTTTACCCAATCTTTGTACATCTAAGTGCAATGTCAGAAACTTGTTAGGGAGAATGATTTGTTGTAAGGCTGCAGGGCTTGTGGTAGTTTTGAATTCATTATTGTGCAAACAGGGCGGGACAAGTTGTTATATCTGCACCAGCCAGATAGATGTTGAAAGGGAGTTATCAATTACTATTCTGACAGGACTATATCATTTTGAGCACAGACATAGCTAGCCTAGCTCTACCACAGTTAGGTAGTAAATATTTCTGGTTTTTAAAATATTGTATCCCCACATTTTGGGGTTACAGAAGTAATACCTGATGCTGTGTAAATAATAATGTAGGGCATGACCATTTTATTACACATCCTAGCTCTCGCATTATTCTTATTATTCATGTCTCTTTGCTTGTCATTCTCCCTGGTAGTATGTAAGCATCTTGAGGATCAGATCATGTATTGTTCATCTTTGCATCCCCAGTGTGTAACTGAATGCCTGACACAGAGTAGATTCTCATATATATATATATATATATATATATATATATATATATATATTTTAATGAATTGAAAAACTGTATTAAAAGGCTATAACTAAAGAACGATTAGCCAGTACTTCCTATAGCGAGTCTGGATGGGCTATGGATAAATGATTTATTGTTCATGTTTAAAATATGGACATAATTCTATATACCAACTGGTTGAAAGTATGAAGGAGGAAATGAAAGTTTTAGTGTTCTTTGTTAGATATTGGGAAGATCATGTAGATCTTTCACAGATAATGTTTTAGTAAATTATGTCATCTACTATAGTCTCCTTGGGGAAAACTCCAAATAAACTGTAACCTCAGTAAAGTTTGATGCCATGCATATTTTGCCAATCACTTTATCTGTAGTGCCAACAATAGGGCCTGACAGGTAATAGGTACTTAATATATAATTGTTGAATTATCACTGAGCAGTTTTGTTGATCTACACCTTGTCTCATTCTAAAAATGATAGGGGAAACCTAACATAAATAGATACAAGTAGAAAAGAAGATGTATAAAAATTGAGATAAAGGGAAAATTGGTAGAAAAAGTAAGTTGAAGGGGTAAGACAAATCAATGAAAAATATGAAATATAATCTTGTGTAGGTGTGTGTGTGTGTGTGTGTGTGTGTGTGTGTGTGTGTTATATTTACTTTACGGATGTCAAAAAAAACAATAGAAAATACCCAAACCAGTAACACCATACCATATGCTGTCAGTGCTCTGCTAAACCTCTCAGTGTGTTCCAACTAGCATTCAGGTGGCTATTCCTGCATCTGTCCCTAGGACTCTTTACCCTAGAACTTGAGGAAGCTGATGCAAGTGCTGAGTTGAGCAGCTTCAACTTAAGACTAGCAATAGTTGGGATAAGAATATCCCTATCCCCTTATTAGTTAGGAGTGACCCTTTTAAGGCACATGTTTTCTTGTTGTTTTAAATCATTTCCCACCATCTGTCTGAAGGATTAAGCTTCAGCAGCCCACTCTGGTATCTTTTTCATTTCCTTCCCTTCTCTATATTGCCTCACCACTTCTTTGCCAGTATTCCCTGCTCTTTCCAAATAAACTGCCTTAAATCTAATCTTTGTCTTAGAGTGTGTTTCTTATTAAAGCCAAAATAAGACATGTCAATAAAAATTATATTCCAAAAGTGAGTAGGGTAAAATAAGCCTTATTGACAGGAAGCACACTTTTCTGAAAAAAAAGTTGCTTCATGGACACTCTTAGAGTGGATAATGGCTGATGTTTAAAACATTTTTGATGACCTTGATCAGGCAATATCTCTCCTATGATCATGAGAACTTCTCACTATGAGAAGAATTTGAGGAAGGAAAAAGAACATTTAATCCAGCTGCAGAAAGCACTGCTTGCTCCTCTTCTGGATTCTCCATAAACTAGTATTAGGGTTATTCTATCTTTGCTGACTTGACTACCATTGCATTTCAGCCCAATCGTCATCTATGTTTGTCACTTTGGTTTTACTCATTTGAAGGCTACTGTTCATTAGCTACTTGTTACAGTTTGGGCTGACACACTGCTCACTTTCCAAGTCTCTCCACACATCTAGTGTCACACTTTTTCCTTGTGAATTTACCTTTCAGAATAAAAGTTGTCATGCATGATCCCTATGGAGATGAGCAGGCTTTTTTTTTTCTCCCAAGGAAAGAAAAAGGAAAATATGATATGCTGACACATCAAATACTTAAGCCAAACAGTTCATTAATGTACCTATACATTTTTTATCAGGAGTCTGATGGGCAATGGTAGTCTGTCACCTGCTTCCTGCTCTTGGACGCAACTAGTTGTCATGTCTCTTAAGCATCTGTAATACAATTCTGGAAAGTAAGTGTGCTTGACTTTTGTTATAACTTTGTTTCTTTTGCCACCCCCTAATTCAATAAAAGCAGGAAAGCAAAATTCCAGGAAAGTAAGAGTTAACAAAGAATTGAATGAAGTGAGAGATTCAGGCCATGGTTAGATAACTTAAAATAAGCAGATCGTGCCATAGTTGGTCTAGTTTTTTTAGCTTCTTTGACAGCTTGTTCAGAACATCATAGTCTAGCTGTGATTAATTGTTTGGCTATCATTTGTTAATATGGCATAGTAGAAAAAGGGCAAAAAACTATGCTCTTGAAGATGAGACATGTCACATAGACATAGCAAGAAACTGGGTTTATAGACTCAAAATGAAATATATTGGTAAACAATTAAGTGATGAGTAATCAGTACAAACCACCAGTATGGAAAATTCCTCATTTCTCAACACCTGTCACCCACTCTGCTCTCCCTTCCCTAACAACCCTTCTTTTCACATATCTGAATATGTGGTATCTTTGGTAGGTACCAAAGCTGTCAGTTTGTTTATATATGGTAAACACTATAGCTAAATGTTAATAGAGAAACAACACTTGCATGTGTCTAATTTAGGTAAGGCAATATCAGTCTGAATATTAGAAAACATATTAAAAGAATATAGGTCCCTGAATTGGAGGTCATCATAGAATTGGAGAGCAGAAGGACTATTATAGAGGATTTTATTAATAATAAACATTTGCTGAAACCTCGTTTAGTGCTAAACTCACTACCAAACCCACTTTATGCCATTCCATGTTTAATCCTGACAATAACTTTGACTTAAGAACTGTAATGGTGCCCCTTAGCAAATGAAAGAATTGAGCCAGAGAGATTAGTTGTCTAAGGGTAAATGGTAGAGTCGGCATTTTTAGTTAGACTGATTCCAGAACCAACAGGCTCAAATGAACCCCAATACTCATGGAGCCAGGTGACTGTAGCTGATGGATAGCTTATTACACGATGAGAGAAGAAAAAAGAAATGAGAGAAGAGAAGAAGAATCTAGAAATCTTCAGTAGCTGGGTATGAGAGGAAAAATATTAGATTTCTGCCCTTCCAGAAATTCCAGTAATACCAGAGAAGAGATTTCTTGGGAACCCAAGGACAATGAATATTGGATCAGAAATGGCTTGGGTCTAGGCATCAAAGTCAGATATTCAAGGAAATATTATTATCAAGCAAGTAAAAAACATAATGTGTGTATAAACTTGCTTATGAATAGATTTCTTAGATGTCATTAGCAACTTAAGAATAGGTCCTTCATTGAGACAAGGTGTGTTGCCTTCCCTAACAGTTGTTTCTGAGTCATGGACTCACTTCTAGGAAGATACGAAACTGAGGAGGAGGCTAGCCATCCGGAGCACGATTATGCAGGATGGGGCAGCAAGCCAATTGCTATTCACCAGGTTTTTCATTAAAGTTACTTCAAAGATTGTTTCAAATCTCAACTTCAATTTGCTCATGTTGGGAAGAACAGAACAATAACAAAAGTTTCTTTTGCCACATAATTCAGGTAGTTGTAGAGTAGGTGAGGACGAATAGGATTAGTATTTTCCAATGGAGTGATACTGAAAAATGAGCAGAGGCCATCATTATAAATTAATGGATGGGATTAAAAGAGGTTTATGTATGTATTGTAACTTTTACAGATGCTTTATATGAAAAAGAAAGGTTTTAGAAATGTTGCATGTGGTTTTCTTCTCTTATTTTCATTGTATGACTACATTTGAAAAGTCCTGAAAACTCCTTCAGTAAAGAAGTCCTACTAATTTTGTTTAACTCTGTTTCCCAAACATATTTCTCCTAAAGAATTTATTTTTTCAGAGAATAACTTTTAACATCTAGCTGGTGAATCTAGGCTCAATTTTGGGAAAAAATTCTGTGGTTAAATCACTTCATTTTAGATAGGATAGAAAGTAAGAGGTAATTTATTTGGTATGTATATAAAAATAGAAGCATTTGTTGAGTCCTACCATATGTCAAACACATATTCCAGGTCATTGGTAATGACAAAGATCCCTTCCCTTTTATAGAATTTAATATTGCCCGTGACAAGTTGTCTTCTTTAGAACAGAGCAATCTCATTGATAAGAAACTTCCATTTATGGAGCAGTTGGGTGGCTCAGTTGGTTAAGCCTCTGACTTCAGCTCAGGTCACGATCTCACATTTTGTGTGTTTGAGCCCCGCATCGGGCTCTGTGTCAGATTCTGTGTCTCCCTCACTCTTTGCCCCTCCACCCCTCTGTCTCTGTCTCTGTCTCTGTCTCTGTCTCTGTCTCTGTCTCTCTCTCTCAAAAATAAATAAAATATATATAAAAAAAAGAAACTTCAGTTTGTGATTTTCAGAGCATTCCCACAAATCAAACTGATATTTCAAAGAGGTTAAAAACTGAAGCGAACATATGATATCTCTTACAATCTGAGACTTCAGATTTAATTAAGGATGTATCAGAATGAGATATGAACCAGATATATCAAGTTACATTTACGTAATCCAATATAGCCTAATAATCAGTCATATTTAATACATATGTATTTTGTTTTAATTGCCACTTTGTGTGCTTCAGTGGCCTCATCTCTCCAATTCACTTAATTATTTATTAGATATGATTTTCATTTCTAAACTAATCTGTACTTTTTCATTTTATTTTTAGAATTGAAATACACTTTACCTACTTCTGCAAGATTTAAAGATTATGTTTTGATCCGTAATTTTCAAATCGTAATTCCTACATTTTCACAATTAAATCATACCAAGTGACATAATTCTCCTCCCCGCCCCCAGTCTAGATACCTAGATACTTTCAGGAACCAGCTCAAACATTCTCCTCTTAACTTGCTAACACTGTGTGCCCTGCCCCCACATTCTCCTGTAGATCTGCCCCATGCAACTACACTCACTCAGTGGAAGTTCCTCTAAAGCAGCTCCTGACACATCTCATTCTATAAACAGTCCAGGCAGTGCCCTGGGCTAACTCCTATCCTGGAGAGAGAGGAAGGTGACCACACATACCAGTTTGACTGCAGCTCCAGCAGTGGGCTGGGGGAGACATTTGCTCTGATTGCTAGCCTATCCTCCCACGGGCACCTCACAGAGGGCAGCACAAGTAGACAGCCCTGCAGTTCATGGTCATTGCAACTCCAACAAATGGACTGGGTAGATATCTGCTCTGACTGCAGGTCCTTCCTACCAACAAAAGGCTCTCAAAGGATATGCAGTGAGAATATCCTGTAGTTTGCTGCAACCACAGCATCAGCAACTGGGAGGAGGGCAGGCATCTGGTTTAACCCAACTACAAGCCAATGGCAGCCCCACAATGGCCCCTTCATGGCACAGGGAGTAAACCCTGCCCACAACAGGCAAATTGGGCCATTGCAGCTTACTGCACTAATGGCAAACACAGCTCAGCCATAATAGTAGTGTGCACACAACACACAGGAGACACTCCTGAAGTGCCTGGTTCTGGCAAACAGGGAACATTACACTTTAGGGCACCACCGGACCTCTTCTTCATAAGACCACTATTTTCAAGATCAGGAGTCACAGTTGACTTTCCTAACACACAGAAACAGGCACAAAGTTTACAAAAAATGAGGAGACAGAGCAATATTTCACAAATGATAGAACAGGACAAAATCACAGCAAAATAGCTCAGTGAAATGGATATAATAAGCAATATGCCTGACAGAGAATTCAAAGTAATGGTCATAAAGATACTTCCTGGACTTTAGAAAAGAGTGGAGGTTCTCAGACTTCCAACAAAGAGAGACAGAAAAAAATCAGACATGAAGAACTCAATAACTGAAACTAAAAACAGAGCAAAACAAAACAACAAAAAACACACAAAACACTAGAGGCAATCAATAGTAGTTTAAAGAAAGAATGGATCCCTGAGCTGGAAGAGAGTATAATGGAAAGCAACCAAGTTGAACAGCAAAAAGGAAAGAAAAGAATGATAGGAGAGCCTGGGTAGCTCAGTTGGTTAAGCATCTGTTGGTTTTGGCTCAGGTCATGATCTTCCAGTTTCACAATATCGAGCCCCACAGCAGGTTCCACTCTGACAGTATGGATCCTGGTTGGGATTCTCTCTCTCCCTCTCTCTCTTCCCCTTCTCTGATCATTCTCTCTCTCTCTCTCTCTCTCTCTCTCTCTCTCTCTCTCTTTCTGTCCCTCCCTCCCTCCCTCCCTCTCTCAAAATAAATATACTTTTGAAAAAGAAAAACAGTGAGAAATAATGAGAAAAGTTTAAGGGACATCAACAACACCCTCAAGTGTAGTAACATTCACATTATAGGTATCTCAGAGGAAGAAGAGAGAGAAAAGGGGTTAGAAATTTTATTTGCATAATAACTGAAAACTTCCCTTATCCGGTGATGGACACAGACATCCATTTCCAAAAAGTACAAAGAGTCCCCAGCAAAATCAAACCCACGAGGTTCACACCCAGACAAACAATAATTAATATGGCAGAAAGCAATGATGAAGAGATAATTATAAAAGCAGCAAGACAAAACAATTATATATAAGGGGAACTTCATAAGGTTGTCAGCTGGTTTTTCAGCAAAAACTTCAGGCCAAAAGAAGTATGTATTCATGGTGGTGAAATGAAAAACAAAAACAAACAAGCAACAACAACAATAAAACCGCTGCATCTAGAATACCCTATCCAGCAAGGCTAACTTTCAGAAAAGGAGAGATAGTTTTCCAAACAGAAACAAAATATCAAAAACTTTAGTTTATCACCACAAAGGCAGCCTTACAAGAAACATTAAAGAGAATTATTTGAGTATAAAGTAAAGGCTATAATCAGGAGTAAGAAAATTAGAAAAGGGAAGAAAAATCACAGTTAAATACAAACAATAAAAATAGATTAATCACTTATAAAACCAGTACAGAGGTGAAAGCATAAAAACAGTAAAATAAATTATATCTACAAAAAGTCCAGGAATTCACAAAATAAACGAATATAAAGTATGATATCATGCACATAAAACACGGGGAGAGGGGTAAAAATCTAGTGCGTTTAGAATGGATTCAAACTTAAGCAACCATCAACTTAATAGATTGGTATATGTATAAGTGTGATATATCAACCTAACTAACCACAAATCAAAAACCTGTAATATATATGCAAAAGATAAGAGAAATGAATCCAAGCATATCACTAAAGAAAGCCATCAAACCAGAAGGGAAGACAATAAGGGAAGAAACAGACTAACTACAAAAACAACTGTAAAACAAGTAACAAAATGGCAGTACATACATACCCATCATAATTACTTTGAATGTAAATGTATTACATGCTTCAATCAAAAGATAAAACAGCAAGGCCCATGTATATGCTGCTTATAAGAAACTCATCTAAGATCTAAAGACACTGGCAGATTTAAAGTGAAGTGATAGAAAAACATTTGTCATTCAAACAGAAGAAGAAAGCTGGGGTAGCACCACTTATATTGGACAAAATAAACTTTTAAACAAAGACTGTCATAGGATACAAGGAAGGACACTACATTACATAATGGGAACAATTCTATAAGAAGATATAATAATTGTAAATGTGTATACACCGAATCATAGGAGTACCAAAATACATAAAGCAGCTGTTAACAGACACGAAGAAATAAATCTGTAGTAATAAAATAATAGTAGAGAACTTTAACACCCCACTTACATCAATGGGTACATCATTCAGATAACAAATCAACAAGGAAACAGTGGCTTTGAATGACGCATTGGACCAGATGAATCTAACAGTTAAAACATTCCATCCTAAAACAATGGAATACATTCTTTTCAAGTGCACATGGAACATTCTCCAGAATAGAGTACATATTAGGCCACAGAACAAGCCTCAATGAATTAAAAAAGACTGAGTCATACCATGCATTTTTTTCTGACCACAATGTTATGAAACTAGAAATCAATCACATGAAAAAAATATGGTACACAAATACATGATAGCTAAATGAGGTGCTACTAAACACTGAATGGATCAACCAAGAAATCAGAGGAAATTAAAAAAAAATACATGGCTACAAATGAAAATGAATATATGATGGTCCAAAATATTTGGAATGCAACAAACGCTTTTCTAACAGGAAAGAGTACTCAAGAAGCAAGAAAATTTTAAGTAAGCAACCTAAACTTATAGTAGAAATAAATGAAATAGAGACTAAGAAAACAAGAGAATAGATCAATGAAACCAGGAACTGGTTGTTTGAGAAGATAAAATTGATAAGCCTTTAGCCAGACTCATAAAAAAAGACTCAAAATCAGAAATGGAGAAGAAATAATAATGAAATACAAAGGAGTATAAGAGAAGAGTATGAAAAATTACATACCAACAAATTGGACAACCTAGAAGAAATACATAAATTGCTAGAAATATATAACTTTCCAAAATTAAATGAGGAAAAAATAGAATATTTGAACAGTCTGATTACCAGCAATGAAATTGAATTAGTAATCAAAATCTTCCAACAAACAAAAGTCCAGGACTAGATGGCTTCACCTTTAAAGAACCATTAATGCCTATTTGTCTTGAACTATTTCAATACATAGGAGAGGAAGGATAGCTTCCAAATTCATTGTATGAAGCCATCATTACCGTGATACCAAAACCATAAGAAGAAAATCAACTACAGGCCCATATTTGCTATTACATTAGCAAACCAAACCCAATGATACATTCAAAAATCATTCACTACAATCAAGTGGGATTTATTCCAGTTATGCAAGAGTGGTTCAACATTCACAAATCAGTCAACATGATATATTGCATTAATAAGAGAAAGGATAAACACCATATGATCATCTCAATAGATGTAGAAAAAGCATCAAAAAAGTACTACATCCATTAATGATAGAAACTCTCAACAAAGTAGGTGTAGAGGGAACATAACATAATATAGGCTGTGTATGAAAAAACAAAGCTGACATCATACTTACTGGTGAAAAACAGAGCTTTTTGTCTAAGATCAGAAATAAGATACGGATGTCTATGCTCACCATTTTTATTCAAGATAGTACTGTACTCCTAGCCATAGCAGTCAGACAACAAAAAGAACAAAAAAAAGGCCTCCAAATTGGAAAGGAAGAAGAAAACCTTTCAGTATTTGCAGATGACATGATACTATTATAGCAAACCCTAAAGTCCACTGAAAAACTATTAGAACTGCTAAATCTGTAAATTCACATGGCACAAAATTAATATACAGAAACATGTTGAATTTCTATACCTTAATAATGAACTAGCAGAATGAGATATTACGAAAACAATCCCATTTACAATTGCACCAAAATAAAAAAATACCTAGGAATAAAATTAACCAAGGAGGTGAAAGACCTGTTCTTTGAAAAGGGTAAAATACTGATGAAAGCAATTGATCATGACACAAACAAATGAAAAGAAATTCCATGTTCATGGATGGGAAAAACAGATATTGTTAAAATGTCCATACTCCCCATAACAATCTATAGCTTTAAAGCAATCCCTGTCAAAAAACCAACAGCATTTTTTCACAGATCTAGAGCAAATAATCCTAAAATTTGTATGGAACCATAAAAGACCCTGACTAGCCAAAGTAATCTTGAAGAAGAAGAGCAAAATTAGAGGTTACTAAAATCCCAGATTACAAAGTTTTCATTAGTTAAAATAGTATGGTACTGAGACAAAAAATAGACACATAGTGCAATGGCAAATAATAGAGAAGCCAAAAATAAACTCACACTTTTATGGTCAATTAATCTCCAACAAAGAAGGCAAGAGTATACAATGGGGCGAAAACAGTCAACAAATGATGTTGGGAAAACTGGACAGCTACATTGAAAAGAATGAAACTGGATCCCTTCCTTAAACCATACACAAAGTTAAACTCAAAATGGATAAAGACCAAAAGGTGAGGTCTGAAACCATGCAATTCCTAGAAGGAAACATAGGGTGTAATTCCTTTGATATTGGCTATAGAAATATTTTTCTAGATATGTCTCCTCTGGTATGGGAAACAAAAGCAAAATTATACTATTGACACTGCACCAAAATAAAAAGCTTTTGCTCAACAAAGAAGTAATCCAAAAACAAAAGGTCAACCTATTGAGTGGGACAAGATATTTTCAAAAGATATATCCAAAAACGGGTTAATATCCAAAATATAAACAACTTATACAACTCATTCCCTTCCAAAAATTAAAGAATCCAAATAAAAATGGGCAGAGGTTATGAACAGACAGTTTTCCATGGAAGATATACAAATGACCAAAAGACAGATGAGCAGGTGCTCAACATCACTAGTCATCAGGGATATACAAATCAAAACAATGAAATATCACCTCACATCTGTCAGAATGGCTAAAATAAAAACACAGAAAATGTTTAAGTCTTGTCGAGGACACTGAGATAAAGGAAACCTTCATGCACCATTGGTTGTAATGCAACCTGGAGCAACCAAGGTGGAAAACAGTATGGAAGTTTCTCAAAAAATTAAAAACAGAACTACCATATGATCCAGTAATTGTGCTACAGGGTATTTACCCAAAGAATATGAAAACACTAATTCAAAAAGATACATGTACACCTAGGTTTATTGCAGCATTATATACAATAGGAAAGATATGGATGCCATTGAAGTATCCATCTATAGATGAATGGATAAAGAAAATGTGGTATATGCACACAATGGGCTATTAGCCATAAAAAAGAATGAAATTTTGCCATCTACAGTATGGATGTATCTAGAGAGTATAATGCTAAATGAAATAAATCAGTAAGCAAAAGACAAATACCATATATTTCACTCATTCATGGAATTTAAGAAATAAAACGAAGAAAGTAAAGCAAAAACATACTTTTATTTGAGAGAGAGAGAGAGAGAGAACACAAGTTGGGGATAGGGGCAAAGACAGAGGGAGAGAATCGTAATCAGGCTCCACTCTCAGCGCAGAGCCACTTGATCCCATGACATTGAGATCATGACCTAAGCCGAAATGAGGAGTCAGATGGTCAACTGACTGAGTCACCCAGGCACCCCAAAAATAGACTCTTAAGTGTAGGAAACAAACTGGTGGTTGCCTGGAGGATGGATTAAATAGGTAAAGGGGATCAAGAGTACACTTATAATGACTAGCACTGATTAATGTATAGAATTCTTAAATTGTTATATTGCATACCTAAAGGAATATAACACTGTTTATTAATTACAGTTTAATAAAAAATGTTTTTAAAGGTGAAATGATTTACTGGGAGTTATGCCACCAAATTAAAAAAATGTATATAACATAATCACTCAGAAAGAAATATAATCAACAGAAATATTTTCTATAATGTTTTTGATACAATTCTCAGGTTTTAATTAGTAAATGCAAATGAAAATACTAAATTTCAGACTGTCATCATTCTTGGAGTCTAAGCAAAAAGAGCATTTTAAGGTTTTGGATTCTGGGGTATTTTTGAATTCTATTCTGGTTGACAATTTTGTCCTTTTATAATGAAATATGTTGGGTGTTAATTATTTCTGGAACACTGATATGTTAGGAATATTAGGAAATGAGTAGATGAGTGGTCATTGTGACGTGAAACCAGATTATTCTCAACCACAGACTTTGCATTAGATGAATAAACTTTCCAAGGACAAATTTTGAATCAACTTTACATTCTTCTAGAGCCAATCAATTTGTAAGAAGGGATTTATTAAATATTTGCTAAATGAGTGAATGAATGGGTAAATGAATTGTTTAATCAATGAATGCAATAGTGCATCCTGGCCATCTTTAATAACACTTCTTCAAAGTTCCAGAATTATACATTTACAATGTTCAGAATTAAGTTTAGGATATGGGATTCATTCAGTACTTGAATTGCTTGGTATAAATGAAAGTAGCTAATGATATGGAGGAACACATTGTAATCAGTATTGCCAGGAAAATAGCCGTTTCATTTTCAGAGACAATGCCTGAGAACTTACAAATATCATTTCATTCATTCAAGTATTGTTCTAGGCATTGTGGCTATTGTAAAATAAAAATTCCTTCCTTAAACAATTTGTGGAATTTAAATGAAATTTCATGTGGTAAAAAATAAGGATAAAAATAAAGTTGAATAAGGGAGATAGTGAAGCATACTTTTTTTAATTTTTAATTTTTTAATTTTTTATTTTTTTAAATTTACATCCAAATTAGTTAGCATATAGTGAAACAATGATTTCAGGTGTAGATTCCTTAATGCCCCTTACCTATTTAGCCCATCCAACCTCCCACACCCCCTCCAGTAACCCTCTGTTCTCCATATTTATGAGTCTTTTAATTTTTGTCCCCCTCCCTGCTTTTATATTTTTGTTTCCCATCGCTTATGTTAATCTGTTTTGTCTCTCAAAGTCCTAATATGAGTGAAGTCATATGATATTTGATTTTCTCTAATTTCACTTAGCATAATACTCTCTATTTCCATCCACATAGTTCCAAATGGCAAGATTTCATTCTTTTTGATTGCTGAGTAATACTACATTGTATATATATTCCATATCTTCTTTATCCATTCATCCATTGATGGAAATTTGGCCTCTTACAATACTTTGGCTATTGTTGATAGTGCTGCTATAAACATTGGGGTGCATGTATCCCTTCAAAACACCACACCTGCATCCCTTGGATTAATACGTAGTAGTGCAATTGGCTGGGTCATAGGGTAGTTCTATTTATAGTGTTTTGAGGACCCTTCATTCGGTTTTCCAGAGTGGCTGCACCAGCTTGTATTGCATCCAATAATGCAAAAGATATCCTCTTTCTCTGCATCCTCAACAACATCTTTAGTGGCCTGAGTTGTTAATGTTAGCCATTCTGACAGGTGCAAGGTGGCATCTACTTGTGATTTTGATTTGTATTTCCCTGATGATGAGTGATGTTGAGCATTTTTTTTTCATGTGTCGGTTGGCCCTCTGGATGTCTTGTTTGGAGAAGTGTCTATTCATGTCTTTTGCCCATTTCTTCAGTGGATTATTTGTTCTTTGGGAGTTGAATTTGGTAAATTCTTTATAGATTTTGGATACTAACCCTGTATCTGATACGTCATTTGCAAATAACCTCTTCTATTCAGCCGGTTGCCTTCTAGTTTTGCTGATTGTTTCCTTTGCTGTGCAGAAGCTTTTTATTTTGATGAAGTCCCAGTAGTTCATTTTTGTTTTTGTTTTCCTTGCCTCTGGAGACGTGTTGAGCAAGAAGTTGCTGCGGGCAAGATCAAAGAGGTTTTTGCCTGCTTTCTCCTGAAGGATTTTGATGGCTTCCTGTCTTACATTGAGGTCTGTCATCCATTTTAAGTTTGTTTTTGTGTATGGTGTAAGAAAGTGGTCCAGGTTCATTCTTCTGCATGTCGCTGTCCAGTTTTCCCAGCACCACTTGCTGAAGAGGCTGTCTTTATTCCATTGGATATTCTTTCCTGCTTTGTGAAAGATTAGTTGGTCATACGTTCGTGGGTCCATTTCTGGGTTCTCTATTTTGTTCCATTGATCTGAGTGTCTGTTCCTGTGCCAGTACCATACTGTCTTGATTATTACAGCTTTGTAGGATAGCTTGATGTCCGGGATTGTGATGCCTCCTGCTTTGTTTTTCTTTTTCAAGATTGCTTTGGCTATTCAGGGTCTTTTCTGGTTCCATACAAATTTTAGGACTATTTGTTCTAGCTCTATGAAGAATGTCGGTGTTATTTTTGATAGGGATTTCATTGAATATGTAGATTGCTTTGGGTATTATTGACATTTTAAGAATATTTTTTCTTCCTATCCAGGAGCATGGGATCTTTTTACATTTTTTTGTGTGTCTTCTTCAATTTCTGTCATAAGTTATCTATAGTTGTCAGTGTATAGATTTTTGACCTCTTTGGTTTGATTTATTCATAGGTATTTTATGGTTTTTGTTGCAATTGTAAATGGGTTTGATTCCTTGATTTTTCTTTCTTTTGCTTCATTGTTGGTGTATAGGAATGCAACCGATATCTGTGCATTGATTGTATATAATGTAATTTTGCTGAATTCATGAATCAGTTCTAGCAGTTTTTTTGTGGAATCTTTTGGGTTTTCCATATAGTGTATTATGTCATCTGCCAAGCATGAAAGTTTGACCTCCTCCTGGCCGATTCGGATACCTTTTATTTCTTTGTGTTGTCTGATTGCATAGGCTAAGACTTCCCATACTATGTAGAATAACTGTGGCAACAGTGGACATCCCTGTCTTGTTCCTGACTTTAGGGGAAACCTCTCAGTTTTTCCCCGTTGAGGATGATATTAGTATTGGGTCGTTCATATATCGCTTTTATGATCTCCAGGTATGCTCCTTCTATCCCTACTTTGTTGAGGGTGTTTATCAAGAAAGGATGCTGTATTTTGTCAAATGCTTTCTCTGCATCTATTGAGAGGATCATGTGGTTCTTGTCCTTTTTTTATTGATGTGATGAATCATGTTCATTGTTTTATGGATATTGAACCAGCCCTGCATCCCATGTATGAACCCCACTTGGTCTTGGTGAATAATTTTTTTTTAATGTATTGTTGGATCTGGTTGGTTGATATCTTGTTGAGAATTATTCCATCCATGTTCATCAGGGAAATTGGTCTATAGTTCTCCTTTTTAGTGGGGTCTGTGTCTGGTTTTGGAATCAATGTAATGCTGGCTTCATAGAATGAGTTTGGAAGTTTGCTTTCCATTTCTATTTTTTAGAACAACTTCTAGAGAACAGGTGTTAACTCTTCCTTCAATGTTTGGGAGAATTCCCCTGGAAAGCCATCTGGCCCTGGACTCTTGTTTTTTGGCAGATTTTTAATTGCTGATTCAATTTCCTTACTGGTTATGGGTCTGTTCAAATTTTCTACTTCTTCCTCTTTCAGTTTTGGTAGTGTATATGTTTCTAGGAATTTGTCCATTTCTTCCAGATTGTCCAGTTTCTTGGCATATGATTGCTCATAATATTCTACTATTATTGTTTTTACTTCTGCTTTGTTGGTTGTGATCTCTCCTCTTTCATTCTTTTTTTTTTTTTTTCAACGTTTATTTATTTTTGGGACAGAGAGAGACAGAGCATGAACGGGGGAGGGGCAGAGAGAGAGGGAGACACAGAATCAGAAACAGGCTCCAGGCTCTGAGCCATCAGCCCAGAGCCCGACGCGGGGCTCGAACTCACGGACCGCGAGATCGTGACCTGGCTGAAGTCGGACGCTTAACCGACTGTGCCACCCAGGCGCCCCCTCTCCTCTTTCATTCTTAATTTTATTTATTTGGTTCCTTTCCTTTTTCTTTTTGATCAACTGGCTAGTGGTTTATCAATTTTGTTAATTCTTTCAAAGAACCAGCTTTTGGTTTCATTGATCTGTTTTACTGTTTTTTTTTTTTTTGGTTCAATAGTATTCATTTGTTCTCTAATCTTTATTATTTCCTGTCCTTTGCCGGTTTTGGGTTTGATTTGCTGTTGTTTTTCCAGATCCTTAAGGCATAAAGTTAGGTTGTGTATCGATGACCTTTCTTTCATCTTTAGGAAGGCCTGAATTGCTATATACTTTCCTCTTATGACCGCCTTTGCTGTGTCCCAGGGGTGTGGGTTGTGGTGTTATCATTTTCATTGGCTTCCTTGAAATTTTAATTTTGTCTTTAACTTCTTGGTTAGCCCATTCGTTCTTTAGTAGGATGTTCTTTTGTCTCCAAGTATTCGTTACCTTTCCAAATTTTTTCTTGTGGTTGATTTCAAGTTTCACAGCATTGTGGTCTGAATATTTGCACGGTATGATCTTGATCTTTTTGTACTTGCTGAGGGCTGATTTGTGTCCCAGTATGTGGTCTGTTCTGGAGAATGTTCCATGTGGACCGGAGAGGAATGTATATTTTGCTGCTTTTGGGTGAAATGTTGTGAATGTATCTGTTAAGTCCATTTGGTCCAGCGTTTCATTCCAAGCCATTGTTGCCTTGTAGATTTTTTGATTAGATGATCTGTCCATTGCTGTGAGTGGGTTGTTGAAGTCTCCTACTATTATAGTATTACTATCAATGAATTTCTTTATGTTTGTGAGTAATTGATTTATATATTTGAGTGCCTCTACATTTGGTGCATAAATGTTTACAATTGTTTAGGTTTCTTGATGGATAGACCCCTTAATTGTGATATAATGCCCTTCTTCATCTCTTGATACAGTCTTTATTTTAAAGACTAGATTGGGTGATATAAGTATGGCTACTCTGGCTTTCTTTTGTTGACCATTAGCATGATGGATGGTTCTCCATCCCCTTACTTTCTATCTGAAGGTTCTTTAGGTCTAAAGGGGGTCTCTTGTAAACAGCATATAGATGGTTCTTGTTGTCTTATCTATTTTGTTAACCTATATCTTTTGGTTGGAGCATTTAGTCCATTGAAGTTTAGAGTGAGTACTGAAAGATATGAAATTTATTGCCATGATGTTACTTGTGGAGTTGGAGTTTCTGGTCATGTTCTTTTGTCCTTTCTATGTTGCTTTTGGTATTTATTTATTTATTAACATATTTACGTATGTATTTATTTACATTTTCATCTTTACTCCCCTCAGAGAGTCCCCCTTACAATTTTTGCAGGGCTGGTTCAGTGGTCACAAAGTCGTTTAATGTTTGTTTGTCTGGGAAACTTTGTATCTCTCCTAATTTGAATCACAGATTCGCTGGATAAAGAATTCTTGGTTGCATATTTTTCTGATTCAGCACATTGAATATATCCTGCCACTCCTTTCTGGGCTGCCAAGTTTCTGTGGATAGGTCTGCTGCAAACCTGATCTGTCATCCCTTGTAGGTTAAGGACTTTTTTCCACTTGCTGCTTGCATGATTCTCTCCTTGCCTATTTTGTGAATTTGACTATGATATGCCTTGTTGATGGTTGGGTTTTGTTCAATCTAATAGGGTGCTCTGTGCTTCCTGGATTTTGACATCTGTGTCTTTCCCTTGTTTAATAAAATTTTCTGCTATTATTGCTCTACCCCTATTTCTATATCTTCATCTTCTGGGACCCCTATGATTCTGATGTTGTTCCTTTTTAATGAGTCACTAATTTCTCTAATTCTTAAATTGTGTTCTTTTGCCTTAATCTCCCTCTTTTTTTTTTTGCTTCTTTATTCTCCATAAGTTTGTCCTCTATATCGCTGATTCTCTCTTCTGCCTCATCCATCCTTGCTGCTGCAGCATCCATTTGTGATTGTAGCTCAGTTATAGCATTTTTTATTTCATCCTGAGTAGTTTTTACTTCTTTTATCTCTGCAGAAAGGGATTCTAATCTATTTTCAACTCCAGCTAGTATTCTTATTATTGCATTTCTAAATTCTGGTTCAAACATCTTGTCCGTATCTGTGTTGGATAAGCCCCTGGCTATCATTTTTTCGTGCTGTTTCTTTTGGGGTGAATTCCTTCATTTTGTCACTTTGAAGGGAGAAAAGGAATTAAAGAGGTAGGAAAAATTAAAATAAAAATTAAAATTAAAAATATATTAAAATTCAAAAATTAAAAACACACACAAAAATCAAATAAATCATGCTTGATTCTAGGTGTGTTTTGGTCTGGGTGTGGATAGTGGCTTGATAGTTCAGAAAAAAGGGGAAAGAAGAAAAAAATGGAACTCACTTGAAAATTTGAAAAAAAATGAATACACTGACAGAGACCAAAATGAAATGATGGAAGTAAACTACAGTTTGAAACAAAATTTACACAAAAGTAAAAAAAAATAGTAAAAAATATAAAGAGAAATATTTGTAATAAAAATTGAAAATAAAATATTTTTTTATTTCTGTATTCAAGAAAAAGAAAAGAAATTAAAAAGAGAAAAAAGGAAGGAAGAAAGAAAAAAAAATTGAATAGATGGTCCTGCTAACAGACTGAAATATGAGTAAAATTTATTTTCCCCTAGAAATCAGACTATGAAGTGCTTTATAGTCCATAAACTAAGCAGACAGTGAGAGTTCAGTTCTTGAAGAGCAAGGTTGGCCCAGTTGTGCGGGGCTCAGTGTAATAGCTCCGTTCTCCACTCGATTGCGCTGATAGCCAACTGGAGTGGTTTGTTGTGGTGCTTTTAGGTGCGCATGCGTATGCATGGAAGCGGTGAAAATGGCGTCACCCAGGTACCCAGTCTCTAGTATTGGAATTCTGTTCTTCCTGATTAGCAATCACGCACCCATCCTTGGTCTTCAGCTTTCGTCCACTCCCCACTTTTACACTGTCTGTGAACAAGCCCCAGGTAGTACCTCTCTCCTGAGTTTTGTCTCAGATACGGCTATTCTCCCCGGTCCCTTACTTCTGAGGGATTGTGGCTTTGACCCGTTCTGCCCCTATGTGGAGGGTGTCACCGAGCAGTGGCCAGGTGCCTGCCTCATGCAGGAAAATTTGCGGGACCATGTTGTTGCCGATGCTCAGAGACTGCGGCCAGCTGCCAGCCCGCCCCAGAAAAAGTTCATGAGATAAAGTGTAGCAGCAGTATTTCAGGGATTATGGAAAATCACAACACACATCTGGCACTAGGCTTCACCCTTAACAACCTTGTTCCAGCAGCAGTGAATGTGGCCATTCTCTGGGTTCTGCTGGGCCCAGGTTGCCTCACAGCCTCTATCAAATGTACTTCCAGTAGTGGAATCACTTCTCCCCGTGTGGCCCGAGAAACTTCCGGACCCCATTCTGCTCCTGGGGATTCACCCTTCCCACCAGAGCACCATCAGTTATTGAGCTGCAGAGTTCCAGAGTCTATTCTCCCCCTGTTTACAGTCTTAATGGAATTTAAACCTTTTCCTTTCTCCTTTCTTCCTTTTTCAGTTCCTGTGGGTGTTTCTAATTTGCTAATTTCTTTCCAGCTGCTTGGGGAGGGGTGCTTTTCTCCTATTCTCCTCACATTCTCTGTCCTCTCTCTGCACACAAAGTCATCTCTCTGCCCTCTATATCTTCTCTTTCCCCAAGTTCATGTCTGTACCGCATACCTGCTGACTTCTATGGTTCAGGTTGTACAGATTGTTGTGTTAATCCTCAGGTCAGTTTTCTAGGTTTGCATGATGGTGTAGTGTTCGTCTGGCTGTATTTCATGGACACGAGACACACAAAAAACTTCCATGCCGTTCAGCCATCTTGGCTCCCTCCAATAATGAAGCGTATTTAAGATATGTTTTTTAGTTATTAAATTCAATTGATATTTAATTATATTTAAAATGAGATGTTCAGGAAAGGACATTTTCATAGATTATATGAATTGAGATCTGAAGAAAGTAAAGAAGCAAGCTATAAAAGATACCCAGGAATAGTTTTCTAGGGAGAGAAAGTAGTAGTTAGTAGGTAAAATTGCCTTGAGATAGAAGGTAATGACTATTAAAGGGGCGTTGTGTATGGAAGGCAGTAAAAGGAATAAAAAATATTAATAGGAAATAAGGTCACAGAAAGGTAGCAGGAAGTAGATTATGTGGGACTTTGAAATAGGAAACTCCTTTATAACGTGGGTAGTTGTAAATAGAATGAGGAGATATGACATATATTCAAAGGATTTGCTCTGTTTGTTAAGGGGACTGTAGTGTCTGTGCTAGAGTATATGGTATAGTCTCGAGTATATGATAGGAAACAAAATGAGTATATGGTATACTCTAGAGTATATGATAGGAAACGAAATGCTAGTTGGAATTATTGCAGTAATCCAGGTTGTAATCCAAATAAGATCATGTCTGGGACCAGCTATGGTGGTCACAAGGTGAGTTTGGGGATATGTTTTGAGAGAAGAGACAAGATCTGTTTATGGCTTCAGTACAGGTATAAATGATATAGATGACTCGAGAGTCACTGCATGGTGTTTGAGAAAAGCAACTAGAAGAATGGAAATGTTGAAACTGTGATGGGAACACGTTGAGTGGTGGCAGAGGTTGAGAGGAAGAGTTCTGTTTAGGACATGTTACTTTTGAAATGCCTGTTAGATAACAGCATAGAAATGCCAGTTAGACAGCTATAGGGTTCTGGATAAAGGAAGAAGTATTGTGTGGACATACACATTTTGGGGTGCAGTAGGTAACATTTAAAGCCTAAAGACTAGAAGAGATTACTTGACAATTAAGAATTGATAGAAGAGGGGCACGTGGGTGTCTCAGACTGTCAAGCGTCTGACTCTTGATTTTGCTTCAGGTCATGATCTCATGGTTCATGAGACTGAGCCCCATGTTGGGCTCTGCACTGACAGCACAGAGCCTGCTTGGGATTATCTCTCCCTCTGGCTCCTCCTTCCCTGCTCATTCTTTCTCTCTCTCTCTCTCTCTCTCTCTCTCTCCCCCTCCATCTCTCAAAATACATAAACATTTTTTTACAAAGGGTATAAGAGAAAAGTAGTGCAACACCATGTCCTAGATCACGTAGAATGATGAAACAATTACATACATGAAATAATTAGAACTATACCAAAAGCAGTTAATACTAGAGAAACAAAATATAAATTTTATATTTTAAGAACTAAGACACAATCAACCCCATGCTATAATTTTTGCCCCAAATGAAGGCATTGGGATCATCTTTTGAGAACTGACCCAGCCAATTATGCTGATTTCCTTGGAATTTATACCTATACAGCACTTTTTTTAAAAAATATTTTATACATTTTTGAGAGAGAGAGAGACAGAGAAAGAGACAGAGTGCAAGCAGGGGAGAAGCAGAGAGAGGAGACACAGAATCCAAAGTAGGCTCCAGCCTCCTAGCTTTCAGTATAGAGCCAGACACGGGGCCAGAACTCGTGAACTGCGAGATCATGACCTGAGCTGAAGTCATACGTTTAACTGAATGAGCCACCCAGGCACCCCTATACAGCATCTTTCTAATATTCACCCTGCAGGTGAGTCCTAGGAATCATTAAAAGCTAAAATACTGGCTCTTCTTGAGATATTGAAGCTATGGATGAGACCGGATCTACAATCAGGTGTGGGGTAGTTCTTAATGCAGCCAGTTAAGAATGTATGTCGTGGTTGCTGACAGTCAAGGAACCCTATACTCTACGACGTCACCTTCATAGGTATATGCTTTCCTTTGTATACCTAAAAGGGAGAAATAAGTCTCTCAGTCTTTTCTACTCTCCCAAAGGACGGGATTCACTGTGAAAATTACATATAGCCATAAATATTAATTCTAAGTATAATTTGGCTTTACTAAGAAAGGACATGAAAAAATAGGCTGTCAGAATTGAGATGAACATACGGAAGACTGCTTGACAACAAGGGTTGTTACCCTGCTGAAATACATTATCATTTTCTAAAAATGTTAAACATTTGAAGAGGTTGTAGGCTTCCATTTTTCTTTCTACAAGACTTTCAAAATCACCAAGTGTTTGTAGTCAAGAAATGTTTTAGGTGTAATTTGAATTGAAGGGCAGTGGCCATTTTAAATTAATATCTTCCAAGGTCTCATCTAGTACATGATTTTATTATTTTGTTTCCTTGGGCAGTTTAACCTCATTTACCTTTGATGTGGCAGAAGCTTTTTCCCCTTTTCATCATATTTTCCAGATGACTGTGCAGCCATTAGAGCGATGCATAGTATAAAGACTAAGGAAGAAGAAGAAGAAGAAAAAAAAAACAGAAAAGAAAGTCCACAAGAGAATACATTAAGTTAAACAAATAGGATTGGTTTCATGTTATGAAAATCAAACCACTGTGTCTTTATCATAGTAGGTGAGGAGGCTAGGGATTTCTTTGGAAAATTATCTGTCTCCTGATCTTCTAAATCTGGATATAATCAGTTATATTTTTCGTTCTTTTGTTACAATGTAAAAGGACAACAAAATTATAATTACTGAGGTACTTAGGACACAAACTCTGCAAATATTACAGATTTAAACCTCGGAAATATACTCAGAATGTAGAATAACTCACAGTACATCATTCATTAAATAACAGTGTTGCTTTATATGATAGTGAATCGTAAAAGCATGGCTAGTCAAAAAAAGATGTATCTTATGGAAAAAGTATTTCATTACTTGTGACAAATTGAAATGGCTAAATAAGGACTGTCTTCCAGGAATTCAAATACTTTGAACCCAACTCAAGTTTGTGAAATTTACTTTTAAAAGAAACATTCAGTGGCACCTGGTTGGTTCAATTAGTTAAGCATCTGACTTCAGCTCTGGTCATGATATCCTGGTTTGTGGGTTCAAGCCCCCCGTCAGGCTCTGTGCAAAGAGCTGGTAGCCTAGAGCCTGCTTCGGTTTCTGTGTGTCCCTCTCTCTCTACCCCTTACCCACTCATGCTTGGTCTCTCTCTCTCTCTCTCTCTCTCTCTCTCTCTCTCTCTCTTTCAAAAATAAATGTAATTTTTTTTTAAATAAGGAAGTTAAATAACCATTCACTAAGGCAGATAGCCACTGTTGCTCACCCTTGTTGTATGTGGCTTTGTTAAAAATAAGACTTGTGCCTTTCTCTTTTCCTTTTAAAGATTCTTTTTGCCAGTTTCTCTAAGGTTTTTTTTTCTTTCTGCCTCATTACTTACTGAATCGAAGTTTCCCTAAGAACTTACTAATAATTAGTATTTACTATGTTTGTTGCACCTCATTCCTATTTTAGTTTTCATCCAGTTTTCTTGTTGCGTCATCCTACTCTCCAGGTGTTCTGGCCAACATGTCAGGTTTTGCAAAGTTTGCCAAGGGATTCTGTGCTTGTCCTCCAATTAACCATTGGCATTAACTGACAGAAGGGAATAGGAATTAACTTCTCTATGTATATATAGCATCTTCAGAGAGTATTTAGGACATATAGTGAAGCTGTTTAAAGTATAAGTTATAGATTAGCTTTCTAGATTCATCTATGTACTCTTGCATAAGTCCTGAAGTACTAAATTTGAAGCAGCAGAATCTCTTGGAATCACAGAAGAGTCACGGAGAGATTGCTGTTTGTGCAACATCATGGGGAGTAGAGGTCTCGTACCTTAAAAGGTTCACCAGTCTCTTTTACCTTCCCTGTTTTCCATCTATTTTCTTCTTGTATTTCCTTTCCTTCTATGATTTATTTGTATATCTATTTATAATCTGCCTATCCTGTGGAATGTGCACTATGTAAGTAAGTCTGGGAACCCAACAAATTTGGCATTGTCTCTGATACAGGATGTACAGAGGTAAGGCAACTGAATCCCTGAAGATTGAACCTTGTGTGTTTGAGTGTGTGTGTGTGTGTGTGTGTGAGAGAGAGAGAGAGACCGAGTGATTACTATAGCATTTCTTTAGCATTTTGACTTCATGTGAGGCCTTGGGGATTTCCATATCAAAGGTACTTCACCCAACTCTGAGGTGTAGGCCTTCCCAGAAGTCATCAACAGACTTCATTTTAAAGAGACAAGATTTCAGGGCCCGGATAGTTCAGGTGACACTACCCATTAATAGCCGAGCTTGCACCTTATACGCACACTCCTTGATCTTTCAATCAATCACAATCCTTTACCTCCACCCTAGCTTAAATCTAAAAAGTTCTCCCTCTATTAAAAGAAACATAAATCAAATATGAATGACTATAAAGTGCAGAAATATTAAAAGGGAGGAAAGATGAAGGGCAAGTACAAGTAAACTTTTAAAGTTACCAGGTTTTTTATTTTTTCCATCTTTAACATTTTTAACTCTTTTATGAAGAAAAGCAAGGTAAACATACACATTTGGTAGGATTAATTAAACTCACTTATCAACAGTGATAGGATATACTGCCTATCACAGTAGGATATTTTCAAAATAGGTTGAGGGGCGCCTGGGTGGCGCAGTCGGTTAAGCGTCCGACTTCAGCCAGGTCACGCTCTCGCTGTCCGTGAGTTCGAGCCCCGCGTCGGGCTCTGGGCTGATGGCTCAGAGCCTGGAGCCTGTTTCCGATTCTGTGTCTCCCTCTCTCTCTGCCCCTCCCCCGTTCATGCTCTGTCTCTCTCTGTCCCAAAAAAAATAAAATGTTGAAAAAAAAAATTAAAAAAAAAAATAGGTTGAAAGTCCTTTGAAAACTAGTTAAGAAAGTCACCTAATGAGTTAAGATTAATGCTATAACACATATAATATGACTACCATTGGTGTGTTGACCTTTGAATAGCCATAGGAGGATGTGTTTTTTTTTTTTAATGTTTATTTTTGAGAGAGAGATTGAGAGAGACAGAGAAGGAGCAGGGGAGGGGGAGAGAGAGAGGGAGACACAGACTCCAAAGAAGGCTCCAGGCTCTGAGCTGTCAGCACAGAGCCCCATGCAGTTCTCAAACCCGTGGATCTCAAGATCATGACCTGAACCAAAGTCAGTTAAGCAACTGAGCCACCCAGGAAAAAGCCCCAGGTTTTTCCACAGTATTGAGCAAATGGTATTTACATTAATTTGTACTAAACAGAAAGTTTCCTGTTAATGAAACAGATGTCACCATTTTTGCATCTATATATGTCACTTTATAGACAAGGTTAAAATGCTTTCTGAGGTGCCAGTAGAGTGCCTGACATATAGCTGATCTTTGGGTCATGACTGTGGAATAACTGTTTTTTATAAAATAGTGAGAAGCTTCCTCCCTAGATCCCAACCTGTAGTAGCATGGGAACCTCACAGGGGCCATGCCTCAGCATGCCCATGATTCCTTATGGGCCTGTGGAGCAAGTTGTTTCACAAAGCATCAAGCAGATATGTAGCCTCAATACTCCCAGGCAGGTACTTAAGGCACATGTGGGCCCACCCCCTCATACATAAAACAAAATAAACTTTGATGAAACTAGTTGTAGAAAAGAGGCCTCTAGACAAGGCACCTGAGTTTCTTTTACTAAGGACACTTCCAATGCATAGAATATGTTCACTGTGTAATTCCACTTAAGATAGGACCCTTACTTCCACCAATTTTGAGGTTTTAAATTTAAAACTTTCCTGTTTTTCACCAACTGGTGGACACAAAAATCTGCCATTATTTATAATCTCACAGCCTTTTCCTTGTAAAATATTTGATGGATAGGAAAGCCTATTATGTCAATTGTGAACACATTTGAGTTTATAATTTTTTTGAATCTTATGAACTATTTCTGTTAGATTTTATTTTAATTCCAGTCTAGTTCACATACAGTGTTAAATCAGTGTCAGGTGTACAAAATAGTGATTCAACAATTGTATACATTACTCAGTGCTCATAAAGATAAGTATATTGTTTAATTCTCTTCCACCATTTCATCCACTTCCCCTTCCTGCCCTCCTTCTGGTAACCATCTGTTTTCTATTATTAAAAGTCTGTTTTTGGTCTTTTTCCCCCTTTGTTTCTTTTGTTTCTTAAATTCCACATATGAGTGAAATCATATGGTGTTTGTCTTTATCTGACTTATTTCACTTAACCTTAGAGTCTCTAGATCTATCCATGTTGATGTGAATGACAAGATTTAACTCTTCTTTTTGGCTGAATAATATTCGTGTGTGTGTGTGTGTGTGTATGTGTATGTCTGTGTGTCTGTGTGTGTGTGTGTGTGTGTGTGTGTTCTGTATGCATTCATCTGTCAGTAGACACTTGCGCTGCTTCCATAATGTGGCCTAAATAAGGCTTCAGTAAGCATGGGGGTGCATTATATCCTTTGGATTTAGTGTTTTTGTTTGTAGTTTTTGGATAAATACCCAGTAGTGTGATTACTGAATTATATGGTAATTCTGGTTTTAATTTTCTGAGGAAGCTCCATATTGTTTTCCACAGTGGCTACACCAGTTTGCATTCCCACCAATAGTGCATGAGGATTCCTGTTTCTTTGTATCCTTGCCAACATTTTTTGTTTATTATAAAGTAATTTTATCACTAATTCCCAAGGAGTCAATCTCGGCAAAAAGTTCAAATGTCTTTAGGAAATACTATTCATTATTGCTTTCCGTGCCAAATTTTTTAAAGTTAGCTAACAGTTTCATGACCATGGGTCACTTAAAGTGCTTTCTTTCAGGTGAGCTGTAAAACAAAATACCGTGACACCTTTCTGTATGCATAATGAGTGTGTCTGTGATAAATTATTTATTCATTGTGCTAAAAAATAGAAAATTAATTTTCATATTTCCTTTTTTAAATAAAAATGTTTGATATTGTTATTATGTTTCATCTACTATTATTTGCTTTAGAGAGGGGAAGGAAAACTGGAGACCATGGGCCATATCTAGTCTACCATCTGTTTTTGTAAATAAAGTTTTATTGGAATGCAGCTGTGTTCATTCATTTATATATTGTTCATGGCTATGTGTGTTCTCCCACAGCAGAGCTGAATAGTAAGAACTGAGACCTTATGTCCTGCAAAGTCAAAAATATTTACTTTATGAACTTTTACAAAAAAGTTTCCCCCATATAGTCTCAAGCTGGGATTCAATGGAAAATTAGCTTCTATAAATCCCCTAGTATTTTGTGGTCACTTATGCTGGTCAAAAAAAAAAAATGTCATTCTTGATATTTCACAAACAGAAGGATCTGAGGTCCCAATCAAACTTTCAAAGGCCATGATATATGTAGAGAAATTTTCTTTCTTGAATCCAACATTATTATGCACAGTAAGCTTGCACATCTTTAAAAAAAGATTTAATGTGAATTTTATCTTCATTTCCATGAGGATATGTCATTTACTTGTCGTTGTTTTTTCTGCCATCCTTTCTATTCCTGCCATAGCATTTACACAAGTTATTTATGTGTATGTGAGAGAGAAAATGTGTCTGTAAGATGAAAAATGCTATTTTCTTGATTAATTTTTAATGTATTGGTCTCTTTGCTTACCCTGAAAATTATCCCTGTTTTTAATCCATAGCATCACACTTTAATAGGACATCATTCAAGATTTCACTGTTACTACTTTGTGTTATCTTCTGTTTCACTCTTTAATTCACAGTCACTTTTCTTTTTCTATGTCATACATGGTTTTCCCCAATACAGTGATGTTTATCCTTTGCATAGTTAATTCCATTTGAGTAGAAGAGATAAAACGAAGCAGTCCAGGTGTGTGAGCAAATTTTCTTGCTGTTCTCCTGGACTTCAGAAAAAAAAAATCTCTTAATTGGTCTCTGGAGCTTTGACTTTCATTAACTATTTGAAACAAACCTTTTTCTATGGAAAAGACACCAAGAATAAAATACCGTATTGGTCCCTTCAATAGTGTTAATATTTGTAAATATCAAGCCAGTTCCAACTGGATCTGTCCCTGGATAATCAAAAACTAATGATAAGCTAAGGGGTGTTGTAGGTAAATAGGGAGTCATCACCTATATCAAAGAAATCTTGTTGAATCTGATACATGGTAAAAGAGGTATCATAATCTATAACAGTAATTAGGGAAACACACTTACAAATGTCCCAAATATAAGAGTATAAGGTTCTTGAGGGAATAAATTTAGTATACCAATTCCTTCTGATTCTCTTAGTAGTGATCTGAGTTCCCTTACTAAGAATGCAGCAAATGTTAAGAGTTGACTGATGGTAATCCTTTAGGATACTTGGTCTTTCTCCTTAGCTAAACAAGAAAAATCAAAAGTATTGTTTCAAGTCATTTACAAGTGTTGTTGAAAGCTCACTCATTCACTTTTCCACCAGTATGAGTTTCTTGTCTATTTAAATATAAGAAAAAAGTAAATGATCATTGATTTTTCTTGTCTTTAATGATGCAAATTTTGAGAAATGGAACAATCTTAAATTCACCTTTTTATAGAAGAGTATAGCATTTTAGGTAAAAGTCATTATGGAGCTAGAAACATAACAATAGATGAGAATATGAAATATATTTAAAATCATAATGAATATGTAAAGAGTAGAAATATAAAGTTCTATTTGGCCACCAGTCTAACATACCTTATTGGATCGTCACACAAGTTATATATAGTGGACATCTCGTGGACATCCAAAGTTAGATCATTAGGGCAACATGAGAAATAGATGGTATGTTTGTATACAATAGTTTTAGTATCCACTCTCCATAGGTTCATTTTAGCCTCTGTTCCCATAGTCCTTACTACAACAGAGAAACAAACACAGACTTTTGTTTTCTGGAGAGTTCCAACTCAATTTGTTTCCAACTTTCAATTAAATTCTTAATTACCATCAGCTGTCAAACACCATATCTTAGGCACAATTAGAGATCACAAAAATCCATTCTTTCATTCATTAAATCTCTAAGTATCTCTCATTATAATTTTCCAGGGTCACATATGAGAAATGATAGTCAGAACTCTCAAGTAGCTTATAAATCGAGTTGAAGAAATAAATGCATTAAAAATTATGGTACAAGGCAACAATCACAAACATTATTCAAATATTATAATTGGTAAATTTAAAAAAAAACTTGAAAGAAATTACCTATAGTTGTAGGGACAACAGACAATTCTGAAGAACATGGCTCTTAAAACTGTGCCTGTAAGAAATTTAACAGATATAGATGTGAGGAATGGAAACTGCATTCCAGGTAAAGAGAATGGCATAAGCAAGGACTTGAAGGTAGAAAATGTGAATGTGCATTATTGGAACAAAATGTATTAAGAAAATGTTGCAAAGGAGAAAGAGTATTAATAAGTTGATCTGTATGCAGGGAAAGGGTACAGATGAGGTAAGAAATTAAATAGAAACATTTAAGGTAGGGCCAAATAACAGAGGACCTTGAATGGCAGTCTTAGGTGTTTGGTCTTCCTGAGGGAATGGAAGCATTTTAAGCAAGGGATTTAACTTCATAAGTTATTTTGGCAGCACTAGTTAGGAGAAAGAGTCAGGGGAAACGAGATGCTATGAGAGGCCTGGCTGCTATGTTAACAGAGTAGTGAAGAACAGAGCTAATAATATCAAGCCAGCACAGTGGATAGACTATAAGAGAAACTCAAAAAAGAAGTTGGTTCAAGTAAGTGAATCTAAGAGTCCTCATTTCATCCATTTTACATTCATTTAAATGTGCTGACAAGTGTGAGGAGAGGTAGAAAAAAATGTGTTAAGAGAGCTCATGAGATAAGAAAGAATTTTTTCAAGGATGACAGGGAATTTTTGGTTGGCTCCAAAATGTTTTGCCAAGAAGAAATTGTCATTTTCCTAAATTTTAAAATGGCTTTTGATATAATAGTTGTTAAATTAAATATCATTATATATAGACATGTATACAATGTACATATAACATATACATACAAATATTCATGTGTATATATATTATACAACACACATATAATCTGGCAGTGTAATAAATTTGCCTGTACTAAAATTTTTGTATTAAGTTACTGTTTAGGGTGTAGTTTAGGGTTTATATCAAACTATGACTGACTGGGTTGCTTATAAACTATTGAAATTTATTTCTTGCACTTCTGAGTGCTGGAAGTCCTAGATCAGAGAGCCAGCATAGTTGGAGTCTGGTGAGAGCCCTCTTTTGGGCTGCAGCCTGGTGACTTCTCCATGCATCCTCACATTGTAGAAAGAGGGTCAGAGAGCTTTATGGGATCCCTTTTATAATCTCACTCATGAGGGCTCTCCAAGCATTATCTAATTACTTCCCAGAGGCTCCACCCCTTAATGGCATAACAGCGGGGGTTAGGATTTCAACATATGAGTTTGAGCTGGGCACAAGCATTTAGTCCATATCTGCGTTTAGAAAATAATCAAGTACTTGTTTTCAGTAACCAAATGTGTTTGGTTAATACTTATTTTCCATCACCTATTAGGGTGACCTGATAATCAATTTAAATAAGAAGTCATTGAAAGTCTATGTACCTGTGTTTGTTACCTATGTGTTAGACTTCATTAAGCAGCTTATTAATCAGCCTTGACTGTTTGCTGCACATTAGTTCTTCAACAAAAGCACAGTTCTAGCTGATGTTTGTGAATCACCACCTGTAGAAGTCTTAATGAATTTTTCCTCCTTTGGAGCATAATCCATCTTTGCCCCATTGTCTAAACACCATCAGTTTATTTGCAGCATATTCTAATGTATGATATCAACAGAAGGTGTCAGTCTACAGTACTCAGGTTTTAACTGCAGAAAAAACGGGGATTGCTTCCTTTGCTGTGTCTTTGTTCTTAACAATATCTCACTATTGCCCCGGTACTCTTCATCCCAGTGACTTTTTACCCTGCTTTTGGGTGACTTCTATTCATCTTCAGAAAGTTTTGGAAATGTTCAGAAACATCTCCCGTTCTTGGTTCTATGGGTACTCTCTGCCCAGATTAAATGTCCGTTTCTTCCCATGGATTCTGCCATATATGATTTTTAGTGGCCCATTAATCCACTTACACATCTTAAATTGTGTGTAAAAATAAAGTTTTCTTACCATTTAAATATTTTTTTACACTTTACTTGAATTAAAAATTAAGTTTTAATAAAAACAAAATATAAGGGCAATGAATAGATTTAAGGAGCATAGATTTCAAATCTGAATTATTAACTAAAAATAGACTTAAGTTGGCTTAGAAAGTTGTTGATTACCTTAATCTCAAATATCAAAGAATTTATTTTTAATTATTTTTTTTTATTTTACAGAAAGAATGAGGGATATTGGTAGAGGGAGAAGAGAGAGAGTATCTTAAACAGGCTATATGCTTAGTGTGGGACCTACACAGGGCTCTATCCCATGACTGTGACATCATAACCTGAGCTGAAATCAAAAGTCAAGCCTGAATTGACTGAGCCACTCAGGCCTGCCCTCAAATACCAAAGAATTTGGGGCACGTGGGTGGCTCAATTGATTAAGCTTCTGACTTTTGTTCTTTGTCTCAATTCATGATCTCACAGTTTCATGAGTTCAAACCCCACATTGGTCTCTGTGCAGCTGGAAGTGCAGAGCCTGCTTTGGAGTCTCTATCACTCCCTCTCTCTGCCCCTCCCCCACTCACACTGTCTCTGCCTCTCTCAAAATAAATAAAAAAAACTTTAGAAAAATATGTCAAAGAATTTAATGTAGAGGAATACACAGTTGACCAAGACACTCAAACAGCACCCATCAGGTCTCTTTCATTTAACAATAAGGATTCTGGTCTTGCAGCTCTTTCATCACCTATGTTAGACTTTTATCTACAGGCAGAGATCCCAGGGTTCTTTTCACTCCAGGTTAGGTGGAAGTTTGTACTTGGCATGGCCTTGACCCTAATGATCTTTATCTATTTAACACCAATCTATCAACTCTTCAGTGTTTCTCTATACTATACTTGGATCCCTGTCTCCTTGTGCTTTTACTTATTTGATTTACCTAACCTTGGGTGGGACTGGTTTTACTCTATGAATAACCAGGGGCAATTACCTCTGCTTTGTCAGTTAGAGCCCTGTGGCTTTCAAGATGGATCAACTTCCTTTCTTGAGGGTAAATCCATCTCCATCATCTTATGTTCCCTCCCCACCTTGTGTTACTAAGTTCCTATCCAATACAAGAATTTGACTCCTAGGAACCAGATATTTGGATCACATGCATAATTAATGTATGGCACCTGCCGTCGGGGTGCTTACAATCTTGGTTGGGGGGTTGGTCACTGTGTAGTTAAAATTACCAATTTGATATCTTTCTGACCATCATGTTTTAGTGTCGTATCTGAATAGCCGCTATATCTTTCTTCACCTGCAAAGCAGAAATGATTGACATTTTTGTCCAATTAATCATTAGGTCTTTCTTGGCCCAGTATCCCACTCCTCATACTTCTCAGCAAACATTTTTTTGCTGAATCAGCTCAATTATCTCTAGTGGTATAACTGTCCAGCATCCCGTAACTATATATGAACAGTATCAAAATGATTTTACACCTAAACTCTAGGTCCTTGAGGAATAATGACAGTCAAAATTTTTCATGGGAAGAAAAGAAAGGTCATAAAACAGAATCCTGGAATTACTGATGAAACTTTGATCTGCTTATATTTTAAAGTAAATAGTAGCCACCTTTGCACAGGGAGAGGAAAAATGTCTAATATGAAATTGAACCAATAATAAAAAGGCATTGTTATTCCTGATAGTTTTAAAATATCATTCCATTTCTGAAACAGTCAAAATTTTTACTTATTGCCCATCAAAATAGTCTTAAAGATATGAAGTGTTATTTTGTCATTTCTAGCCCAGAGGTTAGCCGTTCTTTGTCCTAGCCTTCCAAGGACTGCTTTTAATTTCTGTTTTAATCTCAATATTATATTTCCATTCCATACATATTTTGAGAGGTCATGAGGCACCAACACCTTTTATGCAAATCAAATAAAAATGTACAGGGTGTTTGCTTTTTATTTTCAAAAGTTGATTCACATGTGCTCCCTGCTGCAGTCTGCACATGCAAATGCTTGAAAAGTGCAATTCTTCGCCTTGGCATCCTAACTCCAGAGGGCATCTTTTTTTCCTTTAGAAGGCAGAGGCCACCTATCTTTTTTTAATTATGTATAACAATAAATAAACACAGGGTGCCATTTTCTCAGAACCCAGTATTGCTCCTACATTTTGGACCCTATATTTTGAAGATTTGGTATGTCCTTGGTATATTAAGGAATCAACACAAGGGTT